>NW_006239513.1:56864-58697 GCF_000226075.1 Solanum tuberosum | reverse complement strand
TTACTCTTAAAATAGATGGTACTCAAACTGCTCAAAACTCTTTTGAAGAACTTAATTTACTCTCATCTTAAATGTTAAAACATTTACTCTTGGGATTAGTTACTTCCCATATATCATTTTAAAGAAAATGAACTCAACTCTACTCTATATCATTTTAGAGAAAATGAACTCAACTCTTCTCTTTCTCAAAAACATTTCAAAATTATATTATAATATGATTATTGATGACTCGGGAATTCCTACTGCATAAATATTGATGGTATATCTAAATAGCATATTGGTCATACATTGATGGCATACTCGATTGTCATACTAATCATGTTTTAGAAAACTCTTTTCTCAAAACTCATCTTTACTTTTTCAACACTTAGTTTAAGAACTCAAGTGTTGACTTTAAAAAGCTTTTTAAAATTTATAACTCAAATCATAGGGTTCATGTGGAATTATGAACACGAACGACTCAACTCAGGGATCTTAATTGAAATAAAGAACCTCAGTACTCAGAACTCAAGACTCAATGATAGTACTCATCTATAGACTGCTCGACACATATGGTTCATGCGGAATTATGGGCATGAACAACTCAACTCAAGGGCTTCATGGGTAACCTGCAGTAGTCCAATAAGTAGGAATATAATCTCAAAAGGATTAGGAACTCAATACCGAAGACTTAGAACTTGAAGATACTACTCCTCTCAAAGATACTCAAATTATGGAGTTCATGCGGAATTTATTGGCATGAAAGACTCGACTCGAGGGTCTACCTAACAACATAGAACTTATGTATACGACTATTCTCATTCTCATACTTACTTCCTCAAAAATTAGTTTAAAACTCAAGTGTTGGCTTTGAAAAATTGCTCAAGATTTATAACTCCAAATATGGTTCAAGCTAAATCATAGACATGAACAAATGAACTCAAAGATCTAAATAAAATACTGAAACTCAATAATTAGAAATATAATTTTTAAAAGAACCACGAACTGAAGAACTCAAATCAACTTATCTCAAGAATACTCAAATCTAGGGGTAGAATCCTAAAATTCTCTTTTACTAATTTGAAAGAAGATGTAGGACGTGAGGATGAACTAGTCCAACACTATGATAGCCTTACATACCTAGAAGAACAAGGTTCTTGAAGAATCTTGATGAAGAACTTGATTAGAAACCTTGAAACCATAGCTTGAAGGTAAACGATCAAGAAAACCTTTCTTGAGATTTTTGAATTAGTTTTTTAAATTCTCTATGGCCAAGAATTATGATTTTCATTTGTGATTCATAATTGTATAGAAGAATTTGAGTTGAAAAGAATGGAATTCTTGGAGAAACACTTCCCTTGAAGAATCTTGAAAAAGATTGAAAGAATCTTGAATGGAGTCTTCTACTTTGATTTTTCTTTAGGGTTTTGCCCTAGGGTTTGAGAGAGAAGAGAATGATGGATTAAAAGCTGAAAGTCTGGTTATTTTGAGATTTTTATTAGTCAAGAAATCCGTTTAGGATTTTCTTGGAGGTAAGAAGGTAAAAATGACGCTTTTTAATGTTTTCCTATCGGATAATTCGTAACAGTACTGTGTATCAGGTTACTAAAATAGTCATAAATTTTTACTCAGAAATTGGATTGACGCGAAATTAGTGGAGTTGGAAAATAGATTCAAATACCTTTAGTTTGAAAGGTTATGGCCCACGTATCTCTTTATACGCTAAGAGATATGGTCGTTTGAAGTTGACCCAAGTAGAATCTTACATCAAAACTTAATCGATAAGGAAACTTCAAGAACACTAATCAAGAACTCATCAAGAAATTAAATTGCTCAATATTTATGGATAGATTC
>NW_006239513.1:19838-56785 GCF_000226075.1 Solanum tuberosum | reverse complement strand
GAAGCTTACATACCTCAAAGAACTAGGTTTTTGGAGAAATCTTGAATTTCTTGAACGAACGCTTTAATCTTTGAACTTTTTCTCCTCTTGAATCTTCTCTCTAAAACCCTAAATGCTTTTGGGGATGAATGAAATTGATTCTAATCAGTTTAGACCCCTAATTGGGTGAAATTGGCGTTTAGAATAAGTGGGGTTATGGAAAAGAGTAAAATACCCCTCCTATTTTTGGGTAACTTTCCTTAAATGGACAGTCTGACTTAAAAAGGGCATATCTCCCCACTTATACAAGCTCGAAAAATAGAAAAATCTAAGGCTTTGGTTAGGGAACTTAGAGATCTTTCATTTGGTATCTTTTGTGTCTCCTAACTAATCCTATACCGAAAGTTATGACCGTTTGAAGTTGACCCAAAACTTAAAAGAACTAAGGAATGACTTAAATGAATTCTCTTTAGTTCTTTTTGGATCTTAACGTTCTACATCTAGTTACCTTAACACTCAAGAAAATTTTAAATTCTTCGGTAAAATCCTACTCACAACGAAGGATGGTTTGAGTCTTAGTTAAAAAATTTCTGGGGTGTTACACTTTGTTCCTCGTTTGAATTTGAAAATGCTGACGTTTTCCCCTCCAAACTGACACACACCATTTAAAGGTAAATGATTTACATTTTTTCCATCCAAGTTATATCATTTAATTTTTCTCTAGTTCTAAATGTACATGATTTACATTTTTCCATTCTAGCACATCACTTCATATTGAAGTAGAGGACATTAAATCCTACAAATATTATTAAAATTTTCCATATAATTAAAAAATGGAAAAATTTCGAATGTGCCTACTCTAAATCAAATAAAATTTTAGGAATATAATTAAAAATATCCTATCTTTAAAGAGGAGTAATATATTAAAGGAAAAATTAGAAGATACTTAAATGGAAAAAATGTAACTCATGTACCTTTAAAATTGGAAAAAAATTAAAAAATATAACTTGAATGGAAAAAACATAACTCATGTACCTTTAAAATTAGATTCAAATATATTTTAAGGATTGTAAATCTCTAAGAAAAATACATAATAAGAAATTCATTTATATACTTCACTTAACCACGAAATAAAAACAAATATCGTCACCAATAAAGTGCGCAAATTTTATCACAAAGTTTCTCAAACCTATTTTGTCAATCCATATTCATTCACCAAACACTTTTTAATGGAACATATTAAGATTATGCACTGACAGAAGGCTCAACACAAGGTGATGATATCTAAAGCAACACGCTTTGTAGCTTTCAAAAAGATATCGACAAGTGTTGTCAAGGAAGCACACGAACTTTCTATGACAACATCAGCACATGTTGCTATTGTCACTTATTACCATGGTTTCATACCATATGTTTATGATTGCTCCAACACCTTTGACACAATAAATAAGTTCCTCAATGATGTGACGGCTTCTTCAGTCAAATGGGGTCATTGATTTGATTGCCTTCAAAGAAGGATTTATGTAAAAAAATTTATCTTATTTAGTATTAGTTAAGAGAAATTATCACTCATAAACTGGGTGATAATTTCTCTTAACAAATACTAAATAAGAAGAAAAATAGATAAATCCTTTCCTAAAGTAAATCAAATCAATGACCCCCTTTGACTATAGAAGCCTTCGCATAATTGACGAACTTATTTATTGTGTCAAAGCTGTTGGAGGAATGATAAACATATGTTATGCCACCCGGGGAATAAGCGATAATAGCAACGTGTGCTCCTGTTGTAATAGAAAGTTTGTGTGCTTCCTTGACAACACTTGCCCAATAACTTTTTGAAAGCTACAAAGCGTTTTGCTTTAGATATTATCACCTTCTGTTGAGTCTTTTCTCGGTGCATAATCTTAATTTGTGCCATCACAAAAGTGTTTGGTGAATGAAGAGGGCTTGACAGAATAGGTTTGAGAAACTTTGTGAAGAAATTTGTTCTCTTTATAGGTGATGATATTTGTTTTTATTTCGTGGTTAATTTATTTATATAAATAAATATCTTGTTATATGTATTTTCATTAGAGATTTACAATTGACTCCAATTTAAAGGTACATAACTTATGTTTTTTTCCACTCAAGTTACATTTTTTATTTTTTTTCAATTTTAAAGGTACATGAGTTACATTCTTTCCATTCAAATATCTTCTAATTTTCCTTTAATAGATTACTCCCCTTTAAAGATAGGATATTTTTAATTATATTCTTAAAACTTTATTTGATTTAGTGTAGGCACATTTGTAATTTTTTTCATTTTTGAATTATATGGACAATTTGAGTAATATTTGTAGGATTTTATGTCCTCTACTTCAATATGAAGTGATGTGCTAGAATTGAACAAATGTAAATCATGTACATTTAGAACTTGAGTAAAATTACATGATATAACTTGGATGGAAAAAACGTAAATCATTTACATTTAAACTATAATGAGCTTGTTCAGAAATCATCTCTTGCCATATTATGCATATGTTCATGCAAATGCAAACATCTGCTATATATATACTAGTTTTTTGACACTTGCATTTCATGTGATTACCAATTCAATAAATATATGTTATAGTAAATAGTATTGCTTATTTAAGTGAAGATTTGAATAATAAGCTTAGCAAAAAATAATATTGCAGATTCTTTTGTGAATGTTTAACGTGGATTGTCATATATATATTTCTTATTCACGCAAACCTATGAAGATGGTCAATGAAAATTTTTATTAGTTAAATGCAATAATGTATATATTTATTTCAATTTGATGAGGTTAATCATGTATTTTGTCTTATCTCACTAATATTACCTAATAGACAATATTTGCTTTGTATTTTTCTTGTCATCCAACCAGATGTGCTTTGGATATGTATTCCACGTTAAGTTGTTTAGATGTCGTATAAACATGGGAAGAGAACAACTACATTTTATATATTCACATATTTTCACATTGGTTGTGATTTTTTTTAAAAAAAAAAAAACTCGAAACATTTTAAATAATATATTTCGAAGTTTAGAAGATCTTCTTAACTTGATAATACATTTGTGACATATATAATACTTTAATTTAAATACAAATTGTCACGGCCCAACCCCCCTGGCCGTGCGGGCACCAACTCTAACACCTAAGTAGGAGAACCCTCATATCCCAATAGTTAAACATGCAAAAATTTTGAAGAAAACAAAAATAAACATAACACTGTGATTTTATAAAATAATGCCCGTAGGCACACTTTTAGTCAACTTGAAAAGTAATTTAACAACTCCCACGGATCTAGTCTAAAAAGGTACAAGAGTTACTAAGAGTACAATTTGGACAACATAATAAATGACATAGCTGCCACCATGCAGAAGGAAAAGTAGAAGCTACTGGAGATTCTTCATCTTCACCTAAGGAAACATCACCGATCCTGCAACCAGACTATGTCAAAAAGACATAGCAAGAGTAGTATCAAGACAAACACACGTACTGGTAGGCATCATCGGTCAACCCGACGCCACCGCATAACATAAGAAACAAATTTGTAAGACCATAAAGTAACCACTCGCTTCTCCACCTTTACCCTCTCTTGGAAACACCTCTAATATACGCTAGCACCCTGATTACTAACCCCCTTTTTAACTCAACCCTCTCACCGAAATCTTGATAATGGCTTAACCATTCCAAAACACATAGACAAATACCAAGTACAATCAATGCCAATTCAGCTATCCGCTCACGTACCCTTGCTTCCTCGCCACATTACCCAACCATAGTCACATAATACATTAATTCAACTTTCTTCATACTAACCCAATCTTCTTTCCCCCAAGATGAAATCCTCCTAAACATATTCCATCGCATTGACTATCTCTACTCTCTCCATTACATCCCACGAACAACCAACTATAAATCGTCATAACAGGTGTCCACTAAGTACAACCTATACAACACCATTCTCACAAGCGTATATCAAGCATATACAATATTATCAACATGAAAAATCAACAATGCAATTCACATGTAATAGCACATCATTTGTCCTCTCACGGAACCCAAACTCAAATAGTTAGCATGCCGGAATGTGGCAATCTGATCCCATAGTTATGCCAGAATGTGGCAACCGATCCCATATTTATGCTGAAATGTGGCAACCGATCCTAGTTAGTTATGCCGGAATGTGGCAATCCAATCCGAGTTAGTTATATCGTAATGTGGCAATCCGATCCCATCCACACACAATATCACAAACACAAGTATAATATCAAGATCATACATTTAAGTCATGCTTTCAAGACATTCATAAATTATTATCTCATTTACCAGAAGTGTGATTAACATTGCAACATTCACACATATACAAGTATTATAATGAAGCAAGAACAAGCTTACATCACACAATCATAGAATCACAATCATAACCTAGGAATTACTCCTCAATCCCTATCGCATATATAAAAATTGACCATACTCAACCCTGGTTCATCGTTAGGATTTCTCATTAGCTTTTCATCACCATTCCTCATAATTCCTCAATTTCATCACTTCAATTATCTGGTGTGACTTACATGCATAAATATAGTTCCACTCTTGATTTCATGTCCTCATTCTTGACCCAATTCTATCTATGATAGCAATTCTAGGTTTTTCTAACAGCTCATCAATTCCACCTCCCAAGGCATAAACCCACGTACTTTGAATTCTATGGATTATTCATGTAATTTACTCGGTGCACGAAGGTCTACACACCACGCCACCATTGATTTACATATATCATGTTGTAAGCACATATTTATAACTACTCAATTGTAAAAACTTAGCCTATATGGGCGCCAAGCAGCTGTACGGAGGAATTGACTTCAATTCTTATTTTTGGAATAAGCTTCGGTGATGGCTGGAAATCCACAACCCATCACCATCCTTGCGCTAGAAATCCCTTTCTCCATCTTTCCCTAGCTTACATCATCTTTTCTGAGGTTTCTAGGGTGTTTTACGACTTATTTAGGTATTTTAGAAAGAAGGGAGACATAAGGATTCACGTTAATTACATTCTGTCTCACCTAACCCACTCTGGCGCCAACTTACCCCTCTCTGGTGCCGCCGCTCCAGCGGGATCTGGCCCTCCCTGGCAGGACAGTGACCTAGAATTTCCTAAATCTTTGTTTTTCCTAATTAACGACGATTCGGGTCGTTACAATAGATACCAATTTACCCCTCATTCATCCCCGAACGACTAGTTCATGGACGTCCCACGCTATAATTTTGGGACACTGCCCACTACCGAGTTGATTGACCATGGAAACTATGACTAATTGCGATCTCTCAATTAATTGACACACGAAAAGGTACTATACTCCCAGACTAGAAGAGACTCAAATAGAACATATGAAGATCGGACACGTTTAAAACTACACAGCCTGGCCCAATAGGGAGGTAGCCCTTCCGCTTAGGCGGAGCCATTGCGGCGGAGATCCTCCTCCTGTAGCGGGAGATCAGAAATAGTAAAAGGGGGATATGGGGAAAGGTTTCCTCATTCTCCATTTTTCAATATCAAACCACCCAAAACTCTCTCGAATCACTTTGTTCCGAACATCAAAATTCAAGTATTTTTCACAATCCTTCCACTTCTTACTAGATTGTTCAACTAACAACGATTGCATGCCGATTAATTGATCGAATTGGAAGGGTTTTTTGGGTTGTCATTCGAAAATGCACATAGGTTGCTAGTGTTGATAAATAAATGTAGCATGGGCGTTTCCCTTATGTCCCCAATGTATTCACAACGTCCTGGGCATAAGCATTTCGTAAAAACATGATAGAATAGGTACGAAAATGGGTGGGGAAGTTGAAAGGTCTTGTTGATGTAAACTCAAATTTGGGCACTGTTTAGGAGTTATTTTGCTGAAATAATTTCTTATTCATGCTCTAGGGTAGTCAAATAACTCTAATGTGCTGAAATTCTGACGAAAATGGAGATTTTTGGGATGAAAAGGTGCCATTGTCGCACGTGATGTTCATCCCAAATGAAGGCCACTCTGCGGCTTTCATCCCGCTATGACGGCCTTCATAATCCCGCCAGGGTGGGATTATGGCCGCTGTGGAGGGATGCGCCAGGCAGTGACCTTACCTTTGACACTAACATTTTCTCTTCCTCGAATTTTAGTCCTAACACTGACTATCTATCGCAACTCTAAATTATCCTTCACTTATTGCAGGCTTTCTAAATGGCAGGACAAAACGACGAACACTTCCCCTTCATCCGGTTTCCAGATGCCGCAAGTCAAGAACAACATCATGACAATCGTAACACAGGGTTTTGCTGTGAGATGGGAATTGTGCTGCACAAGCTAGAAGAGAAGGCCCCTACCTTCTATGCTCGTTTGATTGAGTTCGGGTGGATTCTTTTGACTAAGGCTCCCCAGATGCACGTTCCACTTGGGTGAGAAAGTTTTATGCCATCCTTCCTACCATCCGCTAAGATGATGCTTACCTTGTCATCCGGGTCCGAGAAGTCGACATTTCCTTGAATGCTACTGTTATTAATGAGGTACTAGAGGTGCCGGAGATCCCGAAACATGCGTTCGAGGACCAACTAAGGGAGATCGATTTGGAGTGGCTAAGGGACACTCTTGTCGAGCCTTCGCTGCGGGATCAGGTTTACGGGCTACTGCAGAAGGTAATACTAGCACTGATTGGTCACCTGATGCTAAGAGGTGGCTACAGTTGGTTACTAGGAGGATCTGCCCGTCGGGCAACCGTACCGATGTGACCTTTCCTTGGGTCTTGGTGGTGGCGTGCGCTATACAGGGCATCCAATTAAGTGTGGGGGCGCAAATCATCTCATATTGGAAGATGTTTTACCAAGGTAATAAGAAGGCTTTCTTCCTTCCAGGACTCATCACTGCGTTGTGCAAGCGAGCGGGAGTGCCGCTCTTTGATACTGATGAGGTACTTCCCATGGATCCGCCACTTCACCCTCTGTTGGTTAGGTCAGGTTCTACCTCTAGAAGCAAAAGAAGGAGGAAGAACAGGGCTAGCAGCAGCAGGGCGGCTGCAGGTTCGGACGACGAGGACCCACTATCAGGTGCACGGGTTGAGGAAGACTTAGAGGTTGTTCGGGAGAGGATGGGGAGTGCCTATACTAAATTCACTTCGGTTCCACTCAGCACTTCCCTAGAAGTCGAAATTCTCCGCAAGTAATCCACGAATCCATACAACCTCAGAGCAAGCAGTAGACATGAATCGATATTCAGCCTCTGTTGAAGATTTTGACACACGATCTTGCTTTTTACTCTTCCAAGATATCAATGACTCTCCAAGAAACATGCACCAACTAGAGACTGAACGACGAGTATCAGGACATCCCGCCCAATCAGAATCACTAAAAGCATTAAGACGAATAGGAGAACCACTTAGAAAGAACAATCCATGAGTAGATGTTCCTAGAAGATACCGAATGATGCGACGAACATCCACTAAGTGGAGATGACAGGGAGCTTGCATAAATTGACTAACTTGTTGAACTGCAAAAGGGATATCAGGCCGAGTAATAATAAGGTAATTTAGACTCCCAACTAATTGTCGAAATATAGTTGGATCAGGAAGAAGTTCGCCTTCCTCATGATGATACTTTACATTCAATTCCAATGGAGTATCTACAGAGGATTAATCTTGAAGACCAGCCAAAGATATCAGATCATCAGTATATTTGTGTTGGTTTAGAAACACACCTGAAACAACATTATGAACTTCCAAACCCAAAAATAAGTAAGAGTACCAAGATCTTTCATATGAAAAGAATCTTTAAGCTGCTATTGGAGGCTAGTGGTTAGTGAAGAATCAGTTCCTGTGATAATAATGTCATTTACATACACCAAAAGAAGAACACAACCTGTAGATGTTTTCCGAAGAAACAAAGATGAGTCATATTTGCTCTGTTCAAAAGGAAATTGTAGCAAAGTAGACCGGAACTTATCAAACCAAGCTCTTGGAGCTTGTTTTAATCCATACAAAGACCGCTTCAACTTGCATACATCTGATGTAGGCGATGAGAACAAACCAGGGAAAGGTTTCATATAAATATCTTCTTTAAGATCACCATGGAGAAAAGCATTTTTGACATCCATTTGATACAAAGACCAGTTTTGTGAAGCAGCAATGGCAATAATAGTTCGCACCGTAGTAATTTTGGCTACGGGTGCAAAAGTCTCCTCATAGTTCATCCCATACTCTTGTCTGTTACCAAGAACAACCAATAGAGATTTGTATCGATTAAGATATCTAGCAGAATGAAGTTTGATTGAATAAACCCATTTACATCTAATAGGGCGAACATGAAACAATGTCCCATGTGTCATTTTCTTTAAGAGGCAAAAGTTCTTCCTCCATTACTTTCTGCCAACATTCATGCTTGGAAGCTTTTCAGTAACAAGATGGAACAGATATGTTGGATAAAGTAGATGGAAAGACATACCAATTGGGAGTACGAGATACTCTGGTAGATCGCCGAGTAGGCTCAAGAGGACCAGATCTTGAAGAATACTCAGATTCTAGTTGTGGTACAGTTTCAGGTGCCGGATCGGTATCGGGATAGGATAAAGTTGGCAGACGTCGTTCATACATAAATCTAGGTTTAAACCTCTTGAAAGTAAATGATAAATCCTCAAAGTAGGAAGAAGAGGAAAAACATAAGATGGATCTACAATCGTAGGAAAGAAATATTGATTCTCAAAGAAAACAACATTTCTAGAAATACGAAATTTGTGAGAACATGTATCATAGCAAATAAAACCTTTTTGTGAAGTACTATAACCCATAAAAGCACATGTAGTAGACTGTACAAAAAGTTTATTGCGCTGTGAAGGAGGCAAATGCACAAAACAAACACAACCAAATGCATGAAAATCACTATAGTTAGGATTTTGGTGATAAAGACGAAAATATGGAGACTCAAAATTTAGCACTTTAGATGGTAATCTATTAATTAAATAGACAGCAGTAGACAAAGCTTCCACCCAATATTTAGCTGGTACAGAGGACTCAATCAATAAAGTACGAGTAACATCTAAAAGATGACGATTTTTTCGTTCAGTAACTCCATTTTGTTGTGGTGTATATGGGAAAGAGTGTTGTGAGACAATTCCTTTGTCAAGCAAGAATTTTTGAATTCATAAGACATATATTCTCCACCAGAATCAGATCTTAATGATTTGATGCATAGTAGAAAATTGAGTCTCAATGTAAAGCCAAAAATGTCTTGAACATGGAAAATACCTCAGATTTGGATCGAAGAAATAACACCCATGTAAACCGACTATAATCATTTATGAATGTCACAAATTATTTGAAATGAGCATAAGAAATAACTGGTGAAATTCCCCAAACATCACTATGAATGACATCAAAACACTTTGTAGCACGACTACCAAAATTAGGGAAAGGAAGAGTTTTACTTTTGCCTAATTTACAAGTAGAACAATCAATGTAAGCAAACTGAAAATTGATTTTTATTTCCCAATAAACCAGAATTTGATAAATGAGACAACACAACAGAATTTGGATGTCCTAGACGCTTATGCCAAACCTCAGTCTTACTAGCAGTAGAAGTATAAGCAAAAGATAGAACAGGAGGAATGGAAAAACGTATAGGAAACAATCGTCCAACTTTAGGCCCCTTCGCGATTATCGTCCCCGACACCTGATCCTGCACAAGACAACCATTACGAGAAAAATTCACATCACAATTGTTATCTACCAATTGTCCAACTGAAATAAGACTAGTTGAGAGCTTTGGTGAAACAAAAACATTCTTGAAAGTTGGAGTAATGTCCCTAACCTTGGTAATGGGTAAACTACTACCATTGGCAATCTGTATTTGTGATGGACCTTGATAGTTACGAACATTTTTAGGATGCTCGTTGAGTTGGTCATGTGATTGGAAGCACCTGAATCAAACAATCCAAAAATCAGATGTAACATCATTACCTTGTAATCCCAATGCTGAAAAGGCTGACACAATCATTTGTTGTACCATTTCAGGAGTAAGAACTTGTCCTGAAGATGAGATATCATTAGTGGAACCATTTATCCCAGCTTGAAAAGCATTGATCCTACGATTTTGAGGGCGCGTGGGACACTCTTTGATAACGTGTCCTTGTTGTTTACAATAATTACAGAACTTCTTGCTACAATTGCTAGCAATATGACCATATTCCTTGCAACTGTAGCATTGAGTTCTACTCATATCCCTGCCCGTTCCTTTACCTTGAGCAGCAAATGCAATAGTGATATCATTTTCTTTCTTGAAAGCATTTTGTGTGACAAGATGTTGCTCTTCACGAAGTAATTCCCTAAAGCAAACATCCAAAGAGGGAGACGGGTAACGATTCATCAAGATAGAGCGAACACTCTCAAATTCGGAGCATAATTTCATCAAAAATTGGTCTCGCTTACTTTGCTCATGAACTGCCTGAATCACTGATAGAGATTCAGTAGGTATTTTCGCATAGACAATATCTGTAAATTCAGCCCATAAGTTCTGAAATCCAGAAAAATAATCTTTAACAGAAAGACCTCCTTAAGAGTAATTAGTAATATCATACTCTAACTGAAAGCGTCTTGCGCTATTATCTTGGTTGTAAACCTTTTGTAAGTAATCCCACATGGCCTTAGATGTCTTGTACGGCCTGAGATTAAGAACAATAAGAGGGTCAATTGACCCTAGAATCCATGTCATCACCCGAGCATCTTTAATCTTCCATTCACCTAGCTTTGTTGCATCAGTAGGAGCAGGATTGCTTCCATCTATATGGCCCCATAGTTCTTTGCCGGTCACAAACAACTGAAACTGAAACTCCCAAGAAGAATAATTTTTTCCAGTAAAACGAACAATGAAGGATTCAAAGTGATGTGAATTCATGCTTTTGAATAGCTATGAAAACTACAAAGACTCAAGAAAGAGACTAGAATGACCAAGAACAAAATTCCCAGGTGGTAGGACTGATTGTCGATGAACCGTCAACCAAAAACCAAAAACCAAGATTTTCAAAAAAATTAGAAGGAACCACAGATGACTCTATGAAACAAGACAGCCAAGAGAAGTTCTAATACCATGTCAATTTTTCTGCTGAATGTCTCTCAAAGTGAGAGTCTTTCCTTTATATAGAGAAAATAAAGATTACACATCCCTAAAGATCCACCATTCCTATCCCTAAAGATCAGCTATTTTATCTCTACAAATCTGCTATTCAATCCCTGTAAATCTACCTTGCTATCCCTCCAAATCAGCTATTGTATCATAATATTTATTCCTTTGATTCTACAACAAATGTATATGGTCATGCTAATTTATATCACTATATAATTACATTAATATATACAATCAGTTAGTTGTCCATCATGCGAACAATAAGGAGCCATTTGGATGGTAGAGTGGTAACTATTGTTGTAAGCGAACTAGATGAGAAGTAGGTGATCATCCCAATTACCCTTGAAATCAATCATACAAACCCTCAACATATCCTCTAAGGTCTGAGTAGTGTGCTCTGCTTGCCTATCTGTTTGAGGATGAAAGGCAGTACTTAAGTTCACCTTTGAACCCAAGACTTTTTAGAATGACTTCCAAAACTGTGTAGTAAATTACGCACCTTTGTCTGAAATAATGGAGACCGGAACCCCATGAAGTGTTACCACCTCTTGAAGATACAACTTAACATAATCTTTTGCTGAATGGGTAGTCTTTACCGGCAAAAAGTGGGTTGATTTTATCATTCTATGGACAATCACCCAAATAGAATTGTGTTGCCTGCGACACCTTGGTAAACCTGTGATGAAATCCCTATTAATCATCTCCCACTTCCATTCTGGAAGTTCAATATTCTGAGCCAAACCACCGGGTCTTTGGTGCTCTACTTTAACTTGTTGGCAATTTGGATACTTAGCAACAAACTCTGCAATGCCCTTTTTCATAATACTCCACCAATAAACTTCTCTCAAATCACGATACATCTTTGTGGAACCCGGATGGATGGAATATCTCGAGCTATGAGCTTCCTCCATGACCCTCTCTTGGAGTTCATCCACCCTTGGTACGCATAATCTACCTTGGTACCTCAATACACCATCTCCCCCTTGTTCAAAAGCCATTACTTTTTACTTATGAACATTTGCCTTCAATTCAAGTAAAATTGGGTCTTGTTCCTGCTTTCCCTTTACTTCAAACACTAATGATGATTCAACCCTATTCATCACTAGTACTTCTCCTTCTATGGAATCCATTAGTCGGACTCCCAAGCGTGCAAGTCTATGCACATCATTTGCTAGTTCTTTCTTATCTTCCTCAAAGCGGTGGTACTACCCATAGACAACCTGCTCAAGGCATCAGCAACAACATTACCCTTACCTGGGTGGTAAAGAATACTCATATCATAATTCTTGAGTAATTCGAACCACCTCATTTGTCTGAGATTAAGCTCTTTCTGAGTAACACATATTGAAGACTCTTGTGATCGGTGAACACATCCACATGAACACCATAAAGATAATGGTGCCATATTTTCAAAGCAAACACTACAATAGCCAATCTAGATCATGGGTTGGGTAGTTCCCCTCATGGACATTCAATTATTTGGAGGCATAAGCTATAACTTTACCATTCTGCATTAACACACAACCCAAACCAACTCTAGACGCATCATAATAGACAACAAAGCCTTGCGTACCTTATGGTAATGTCAAAACTAGGGCAACAGTCAACCTCTTTTTCAATTACTAAAAGCTTTTCTCACAAGCTTTAGACCATTGAAACTTAACTGTTTTCTTAGTTAACTTGGTCAAAGGGACTGAAATAGATGAGAACCCCTTGACGAACATTCTATAATAGCAAGTCAAACCCAACAAACTCCTAATATCGGTTGGAGATGTGGGTTTAGGTCAATTCTGCACTGCCTCAATTTTCTGAGTATCAAATTTAATTCCCTCTCCATACACAATGTGACCTAACAATGCCACACACTCAAGCAAAAATTCACACTTGGAGAAGTTGGCATACAACTCTCTATCTTTTAGAGTCTGGAGAACTATTTTGAGATGACTAGCACGATTTTCTTCATTCGTTTAATAGATTAGTACGTCATCAATGAAGATGATAACAAACATATCTAAATAAGGTTCGAATACTCTATTCATAAAGTCCATGAATGATGCAGGCGCATTGGTCAAACCAAAGGACATACCCAGAAACTCATAATGACCATAACGGGTTTTAAAAGCTGCCTTAGGAATATCACATTCCCTTACTCTTAACTAATGGTAGCCATATTTGAGATTTATCTTATAGAAACAGATAGAACCCTGAAGTTGATCGAAAATATCATCAATTCTCGGAAGAGGATATTTTGTTCTTAATGGTAATCTTGTTTAACTGACGGTAATCTATACACATCCTAAGGGAACCATCTTTCTTTCGCACAAACAAGACTGGAGCGCCCCAAGGTGAGACACTTGGTCGAATAAGGCCCTTATCAAACAGGTTTTTCAACTGTTCTTTTAGCTCTTTCAAATCTGTTGGTGCCATTCTATATGGAGGAATAGATATAGGACGAGTATCTAAAAGAACATCTATACCGAAGTCTATCTCTATCTCATGAGGGACTCTGTATAGATCATCTGAAAAGACTTCTGGAATCGTTTTTACTACTGAAACTGATTGAATAAGAGGTATCTCCACACTAGAGTCATTAACTCGAACTAAGTGATAGACACACCCCTTGGAAACTAACTTTCTTGCCTCAAGGTACGAAATGAAACAACCCTTAGGCACTGCTAAACTATTTTTCCACTCTAAGACTAGCTCATTTGGAAACTGAAACTTGATAACTCGAGTTCTATAATCAATTGAGGCATAACAGGCATGAAGCAAGTCCATACCAAGAATGACATCAAAATCTACCATGGGTAACTAAATTAAATAAGCCATGGGGATTTTCTGATTGACGGAAACGGGACAATCACTATAGACTCTCTGTGCTAGAATAGATGCTCAAACAGGTGTAGAAACACTGAATGATTCACTAAGTTTCTCAGGAAGAACATAAAAAATCATCGCAACATATGGAGTTACAAAGGATAAACTCGCTCCTAGATCTAGCAAAGAATAAACATTAAAGTTAAGGACTTGGATCATACCAGTGACAACATCTGGCGAATCCTCTTACTCTTGGAAACTATTGATAGCATATAAGTGGTTTGTTGCTCCTCCAGTACCAAAAGTAGCCCCTCTAGGTGCAGCTCTATCTTGTGGAGCGACTAAAGAAGACTTGGATCTATTTCCCCCATTGCCAGTATCTTGCTTGTTCTTTGGACACTCTCGCATGAAATGACCGTTCTGGCCACACTTGAAGCAACCAGTAGAGCCATCACGACACATCCCTGACTGGTTTCTACCACACTTAGAGCATTAATGGGTCTTATTACCCCCTTGAACCATACTACCCTGAGAATAGGCAGGTTTGGCTCTGAAATTCTGTCTATTGTACTCACTCTTATTCGTTGGTGCAGGTGCACTAGCAGATGATGGAGCAGGTCCCTTTTGCTTCTATTGGAAGGATGACCGATTGGCATTATTCTTCTGCTACCCGGACTTATTCCTTTTCTTAACTCTCTTATTCTTGAACTTCTCTCTATCCCTCAGCTTCTCTTCCTCAACCTACTGCACATTGACCATTAATCTTGTGATAGTCATGTCACATATTAGCATTACAGCCTTACCTTCCTTAGTCGACATACGAGACAGTCCAGCAACAAACAAACTCAATCTACTCCTCATGTCAGCAACTATCTCCGGAGCATACTGGGAAAGTTGTGTGAACCTCAAACTATACTCATGAATGCTTAAAGATTCCTGCTTCAGTGTGAGGAACTCTCGTACCTTAGCCTCTTTCAATTCTTGGGGGAAGAAACGTCACAAGAAGGCCTCCTCAAAACAAGCCCAACTCGTAGGTGGTGCATCCTAATATCGGTTCTTCATCCATTGATCAAACCAAATCCTAGCGACACCCTTCATTTGGTAAGCAACTAGTTCCACCCTCTTAGTATCAGCAACATGCATGATTTCAAAAAAAATTTGAAGATCCTCGGTAACACTAGAGCTTGTGAAGTTTAGAGGATTCATCCTTAGGAACTCACGGATCCTCAAAGTCTCAACTACTTCCTGTCTATTTCCTCTCTATTGTCCAACATGGTTGGTCAAAACTTGACTCAGCATCCAAATAGCCTCATGGAACTCAGCATTGGTGACCTCTCTTTGGGGTTGCACGTCTGGTGCATTAAGTACCCCTTGTTCTTGTGGTTCAATATTATGCCTAGCAGGACGACCTCCGACAGCTTTTCATGGAGGCAAGATCTGAAAGACACACGCAAGCACGAGTTAGAAGAAACTTTTTAGAGATCAAACTCTAACACATGAAATGAGTGTGAAAGAATTGAGAAAATTTTCTAAATGTTGTAGCCTCTTAATTATAGATGTGGCGCGCTTCACACCGATAACTAGAACTCTACAGACACGGCTTCATAGACTCCCTAGTACTTTTGCAATTTGCGCTATGATACCAAGTTTTTCAAGCCACGAGCCTACACCCTGGGCGGGACAGGCACTCGAGAACCATTGTTGGTCCCAAGTGAAACCTTGGTCTGGCTTACTTACTCAGCGGAAGTACAATGATCAAATGCATTTCTACTCAACTATTTAATAAAATAACTTAGAACGTTTTAAAGTTAAACATTCAAATTGGCCAAAGTGGAAACTCAAGTCTTAACATATGATAATGAAAGTGAAAAAACCAAAGAACTAACATTTGACTGTCTATGAAGCTTCTCAAAGAACTGAGATTGATGTCGGGACAAGACCCACGACATCCTAATGAACTAAAATGATAAAGTAATAAAAAGGGGAATCCTCATAAGCAAGGAGGCTCACCAACAACTCTGAAGCTCAACTGGATCAACGATGCACTGGATGTTGATCTTGATTACCTGTGTCTGCATCATAAGAAGATGTAGGCCAAATGTCATCAGTACATTGAATGTACGAGTATGCGAGAGGAATTTTAAAATAAGACATAATCTTGAATGGAACTAAGGAACTTACCTGGCTCAACTCAACTCAACTTAATTGAACTCATTTAAATATATAAAGTAGTATAAAAACAAGTGCAATATAAAGAAAAGTTGTTTAAAACATGTGTGTCAACTCTGTGTATTTGGAAGTACAATAATACTTTGTGTGTATGCAAAAATACACTATAACTCTGAAATGTATGTAAAAATACAATTAAACTGTGCATATAAGAATATAATTACTTATGTGGGAGTTTCTCTAATCGACAACCATCACGTAAGAGCTATTGTGATGATATAACATTTTGCCTCACGCTGCCAAGGCCGTCCTATACCTTGCCGATGGTATAGAAACTAAATTACTAAGTGGATCCACTAGTCTATGCTAAAAAAGCAGTAAGGAATCATCTAAATAGTATGACCCTTTTCTACCCATGGTGGCTACATGGTTTATGGGGACTGTGAGTTTTCTGAACTCTCCCCCATATCAGTGATCAATACTACTCCCAAAATATAATACTAGCTCTTATGTTCAAAAACATACTTCTTTCTGTGATTTGAGATAATTGCTCATAAACTTAGTTCAAAGGCTATCTTGGAAATCAAGTTTCCTCCCTTGCTTAATTTAGAAAGGGATTACTCTTCTCTGAAAACTAGCTCAAAGGCTCTTTGGAAATCAAGGTTTACCTTTCTTGTTTAAATGTGTAAATATTTTAAACTCCTTGGGAATGCATAGTCCTCATATACTTCTTTGAAGAAATGAACTTCAATATTAACTCTTTACTCAACTTGAATTTTATGTCCTAAAACAAAGTTAAAACATTTGGAAAAGACTTTTGGAAAACTCTTAGAACTTCCCTTGACTTGACTCTTACTTCTCTTTACTTTGATCTTAACTATCCTTGAATTAGATTATGGATTCAAGGTTCATGATCTTATGTTTATGATGATTGCATGATATTTAAACTTAACTTACAGTATAGAAATCGATTGGAAAACATAGGTACGTTACTAAGGAACTAGTACGGAAAGAATGGGGAAATAGGGTGAACTGGCGTCCCTGGCGCTCTAAGAGATGCGGGGCACCAGAGCACAAATTTCAGAGAACTCTGCTTGGGGCTGTGAGAGGGGTGACGCCCCAGGGGCCAAAGTTTAGAGAGCCCTTCTTGGGGCTTTCAGAGGGGCGACGCCCCAGGCTCTTGCCCAGGTAGCTATGACTTTTCTTCTTTGTTTTTCAACTCTAAACCCCATATTTAGACTTGGTTCTTTCCCCAAATACTTAGAATCAACTATACCATCAATATATGAAAGATTCTACTCAAATTCACACCTAAAATCATGGATTTAGATGACACAACTCCTCAACAATTTCAACGATTCAAGAATTAAAAGGAAATTCAACAAACCCATCAAGAACTCAATTTCTAATCTTTCGAAAACTTAAATTCGCTGAAATAAATCATGATTGGTGCGTGGGTGAACTAACCCAATGCTATGTGATCTCACATACCTCGTAGGGATCACCCCTTGACGAAATCCACAAGTGATTCTTGCTCATTCTCCTCTTTTCTCCTCTTCTTTTCTCTTCTCTCTAAACCCTAGCTTAGTTTTCAAAAGCATGAACTGAATCCTATTAGTTTAGTCCCCAATTAATTACCAAAAAACGAAATTAAGTCATGGGGTATGGAAAAGACCATAATCCCCTTCTAAAATTTTGATTAGACTTTACTTATTTGAACAACCCAACTTTAAATGGGAATATCTCAGTCATAAAAACTAGAAATTGTGCAAACTCGGTGGAGTTGGAAAGATTATTCCAAGATCTTTCCTATGATATCTGGAAACACACCTAACTCATTCTGAGTTAGGAGTTATGGTCGTTTGAAGTTGACCAAAAGCTCAAAATTAACATTACTTCACCAAATTTTCCCGATTTTCATTCTTTCCAAAAATGGTTCATTCTAATTCTAGTTCTTTCTAGTTGCAGGGTGTTATATATGCACTCTACATGCGATGCAAATATTATAAACCATGTAAGTGAACATATATTCTAAATAGAATGTTTTCGAAAGCGAACAAGTATACAGGTAATTCATAACAAAAGTCCTAGAACCACAAACCTAGGCTTTAATACCAACACTTGTAGCAACCCTTTCAGAAGGATACTTCCACTTAACGAAGACACCTAATATAATACTTGTGATATTTAGAAGAGATTAACGAAGGGCAAATTGATTATAATCTAGTAGAGAGATTAGGTTTATAAGGGAAAAAATATTTAAGGATGTGCCTCCTGCCCATTTAAACATTTATTTGATGTGAATTTGATATTGCCAAGAATTTTAACTTATGAAGGAAAAACCCTTTCAAAATAATCTAAGAAAATAACTTATGAGATTTTCATGCATATATTATCCTCACTTAAAAATGATATAAAAATTATATTACCAACTTCCGAGTACCAAAATTATTCGGTACATGCTTCACACAAACATTCAAAATATATAGTAAATTTAGGCTCTTACAAGACTTGGGTTTACACACTCAAAATAGAACAAAACACATAGCCATACTTAGATTACAACCCATGGTGACATGATCAAATTAGCCATCAAAATTTCATGTAAATGTACAACAAATAGATCATGTACAAGTCCCAAGGTTTATACAAAATATAGATGCCTATATGCAAATCTGATCTTCCTTAAGGCTCTCAAAATTTCCATCTCCAATGGTCAATTTCATGCCTCCTCTTGATTATTCCCTATGATAGCTTAGTGGTGTAAAAGGTTCGGAGCCCTTAGATTCACTAAGCTACCTTTCTCAACTCATGAGCAGCGTAATTGAAACATAAAAAATAAATCAAGTAAATAATATATAAAGAGTATCAAGTTTGATATTAAAGATCCAAATGTCAAGAACTATCATGCCCCGAGGATACCCCTGGACGTGGACACAGGACCTAGGATCACGAGTGACCCCAAGCTAACCCTACTGGGATATCATAAGCATACTAAAGATAAACAGAAAAGGTAAATACTGTGCGGAAGCTAAATCATATGAATAATCTGAAATGATGGGGAATACCCATATGCTGTCTCAATAAATGAAAACTGAGAGTTTAAACAAACACTGAAAAGTCAAACTCTAACATGATAGCTGAATCTAACACTATCTGAAATAAGTCTCTAAACTTACTATAAGTACTGGGAAATACCCTAGCTAAATCTAGTAAAGACTGAAACTAAAACCTAAAAGTAGAAAAGAAACATGTATGTCATCCTTGGAGAATGAGAACTCACCACTAATGTTGATGAGTTGAAGATCAGGAACCAATTTATGCGTGATCTGGGAGCTGAGGACATGAAGCTACATCACTAGAATATGTAGCGCAGAGTATGCGTTAGTACTCGAAATGTATTGAACATGTAGGATAGAGTAAATCTGAACAATAACATAACTGAACCAAAGCATAATATCTGAGAAATTATATAAGATAAGCATGATACTAAACTGAGAATACTGAGTATGAAATAACTGAATGCAATGACCCAGTTCTGAACATGCTGGAACTGAAATCTGAACTAAAGTTGATAACATGGTCAATGCAATAGAATCTGACTGTAAGGGAGCTACTAATAACCGACATAAAACTACATGAGCTAAATGTAGAGTCCGATGTATATGCCCTATCGAGATGACCTAATATACCCGGCGAGAGGTATAGAGGCATGCTGGCATGATCACTAAAATGATGCCCACAAAGGGGACTTACAACTTATGGGGCACGCAGTTTTGGGACTTGAGGGTGACTGACGCTAGTCCACTCGATATTAAGCTTCTCCCAATTGATTATGAAATTAACACTTTATGACTGAATTTCTGTAATACTGGATAGTTCAAAATACTAACATGCAAACTAAAAATGCAACATTAATATACTTATAATGATATATTCGAAAACTTAGGCATGTATATATATATATATATATAATTGAAATAACTGACCTAGCATGTGTATTTCATGAACTAAAAGAACTACATAGCTAGGGTTCTTAGTTTATGCATGAATCTGGGTAAAAACGATACTACAACATGATAATCTGATTTGGATCATTCTAACTGCTAAAACCCAACAATTTCTATCATTCAAGAAACCCTAGGTCTAGATAATATTAAGGGAATCAAGATTTTGACTGAAATCTAGGGACCTAATGGGTGAGAAGAGCCCACTAGTGAAATCCCTCATACCAAGTGACGAATTCCATGGAGAAATCTTTCAATTTTGGGATATAACTGATGACAACCTTGCTGCATTTTGGAACTAGGGAAACTCGACTTCTTCTCCTCTATATTGCTCTAAGTTTGATGATTTTTGGTGAATAATTGAATAGGGTAAGTTCTAATTAATTTACTACGCTAAAACTGACCAAAACCACATAGTTTAGGGGTTAAACGGCGTAGTTTAGGGGTCCAACGCATAACAAAAAGACCAAACGACCCCTGACTTAAAATATCTTGAAGCCACCAACGGACTGATCGACGGTCCGTGGATGGATCCATGATCCATCATGTCAGTCTGTCGATCGACTTTAGAAGATGGGTTATGGGGTGTCCTGAGGGTATCGACCTACAGAGTGATCGATAATTCATTGACTGATCCACGATCCATTATGTGAGTCTGTCGATCGACTTTAGAGGATGAGTTCTGGGTAGGGTTGCACGGACCACCAGGACAGACCGTGGGTCATCCTACGATCCTTGGGTGGTAATCTCGAGTTGCACTTGCCACTTCTGGAGATCTGCTGGTCTGGTCTGTTTTTGGATATGGGGTGTTACATTATCTGCCCTTTGGGAACATTCGTCTCCAAATGAAGACTAAACTAGCTGAATAGGGAGGGAAAGAATTGCAAACCCTACCACTAATTTCTAGAAGCTGATTTCTGACTAAACTAAGTTCCAAGAACATGTAAATACGCTAAAAATGCAAGTACAAACTGAAGGAACAAGATACTAAGACTGAATCTACATATGAATGACTAAAAAACTGAAGATGAACTATTACCTCAACCTAGAATAGGATCGAAAGGAATGAGATGAGGATACTTAGCCTTCAGGGCTGCTTCTGCTTCCTAAGTAGCTAGCTCTACGGACTGACTCCTCCACAAAACCTTAATTGAAGCAACTTCTTTGTTTCTCAACCTTCAAACCTGACGATCAAGAATCTCAACTTGCACATCCTCATAAGTGAGACTATCCTTCACAGCCACACTTTCTAAAGGGACTGTAGATGCTGGATCACCCACATACTTCGTTAACAGCGAAATCTGAAAAACTGGATGTACCGCTGCTAGTTCTGCTGGCAACTCTAACTCATAATGCACTTTACCAACTCTTTTCAAGATCTTGTAAGGGCCTACATATCTAGGACTAAGCTTCCCTTTCTTGCCAAACCTCATCACCCCTTTCATAGATGACACTTTCAGGAAAACCCAATTATCAACTTGGAACTCTAATTCCCTTCTCCTTACATCTGCATAGGACTTCTGGTAATGCTGGGTTGTCTTAAGTCTATCTCTAATGAGTTGCAATTTCTACATAGAATCATGAACTGAATTTGTCCCTATCAAGGCTACTTCACCTACTTCAAATCAACCAACTGGAGATCTACATCTACACCCATACAATGCCTCATAAGGGGCCATGTGAATGCTGGAATGGTAGCTATTATTGTAGGCAAACTCTATAAGAGGAAGGTGATCATCCCAACTACCCTTGAAGTCCATCACACAAGCTCTCAACATGTCCTCTAAGGTCTAAATAGTATGCTCTGCCTGATCATCCGTCTGCAGATGAAATGCAGTGCTAAGATTAACCTGAGTACCAAAACCTTTCAGAAATGACTTCTAGAAATAAGAGGTAAACTGATGACCTCTATCCGAGATGATAGACAAAGGAACCCCATGTAACCTGACTATATCATTGATGTAAAGCTTGGTGTAGTCCTCCACCGAATCTGTAGTCTTGACAGCCAAAAAGCGTGCAGACTTAGTAACTCTGTCAACAATCACCCAAATGGAGTCATGTTGTCTGCAAGTACAAGGTAAACATGTGATGAAGTCCATGTTTATCACTTCCCACTTCCAAGTAGGAATGTTGATATCTTGATTCATACCTCCTGGTTTCTGATATTCTACCTTGACTTGCTGGCAATTGGGGCACTTAGCCACAAAATCTGCTATATCGCTTTTCATGCCATTCCACCAAAAGACTTCCCATAAATCACGGTACATCTTAGTGGCGCCTGAGTGAATAGAATATCTGGAATTATGGGCTTCTGCAGGAATCTGTTGTCTCAACTCGTCCACCTTAGGAATACATAACCGACCCTGATAGTGAAGCACACCATCTCCCCATTGGGAAGAGATATCACCCAAAATTAATGGACTATATAGCACACGTAAAATGGGAAATTTGGTATTTCATGTTCTGGGCCTTGTTTCAACTTAAAAATACGGAAGTTTGCCCCTTCATACCAATGAACACTACTAATAAGGTCATCACACATGCTAATAACACTCAACTACAATGAGTTTGGGTCGATCCCACAAGGAGTGATACGGAAAAGAATTCAGATACAAAGTATGAAAGTATTCTAATTTCTTGTAGAAAGGAAAAAAACAAAGCACAACATAATGTAAATTAATAAGTTTCGTTTATCAATTAAGAGTTTGGTAATCAATTCTTAAAGAAGAGAATTGACGCGGTGTTTGAACAAATAGAGAGGGAACCTTAGAAGTGTGTGAGCAATCAAATACTAATTTCGCTTAATGGGTACTGAACAATTGCTTTATGTCGTTGAATCTCAATGAGTAAGATGGATTGTAACTATAACAACAATTTTTCAATCAACTATTATGTTTCAAGCAAGTTCCTTCAAACATCAACAAGCATAAAAATGCAAAACAACCCAAATTCTTAATTTAACCCACTTTATCAAGTTGGGTCGTACAGACACAAGTCAATACAACTATCAATCATTTACTCCTCTCTAAGCAACTTTTACAAGAAAACATAGAGAGCTCAAGCTAGAACAAAATTTGCAACTTCAGTTCATCAATGAAACATGAATAAATAACTGAACTCATTTCAAAACAATAGTAAATCTGACAATTAAAAATACCCACAACCTAATTTATGTATTCGATTACATAGTCACACCCCTAATTAATGGGGGTTTAGCTCGATGACAAAATCTTCAATGCTCGATGCAAAACTTAAGACTAAAATATCTAAGCTCAAAACCCTCTCCAAGAATATTCAGTATTGTAAAAATATGCAAAATCTTTAAAATTTGTGTAAGACCCTTTTATTTCTCTTCAAAAATCAATTTATATGTTTCCAAAAGCTTCGCAAAATTTAAGTATGTAGTCACATCAACGAAGTTAGTTGCGATCGCTCAATGACTCGGCGATCCGCCGATTCACACACCTTCTTCCCATATAGACTTAACTTCTTCTTCCACTTGTTCTGTTCAATTAAGCGAGTTGGATCGAGCTCGCCATTCCATTCGATACATCACCGAAGTGCACTTTCATTCGCCGAGTTCACTTAGTTCATGAGCCAACTCGCTAGACCATTTGGCGAGATAGAAGCTCACCCGGTGAGTCGTCGAGTGGATTTTGTGAGGTCCAACCTTCTTTTTCTTCAGCTTTTCCAACTTTTTCGCTTCATTTCGCAATTTAATGTCCTTGCCTTGTTCTTATACTTTCATGGCTGAACATAAACAATTTAACATCAGTTGTGAATACATCATAGGCATTGAGGACACTAATTCTATAAATAACAAGCCCTAAATGAGTAAAAATTTGGGACTCATCAACACCTCGATATCAAACTTTTTCTTGTCTCAAGTAAAAGACGACATCAATTAGGTCAATAGGATGCCTACAAGTAGTGCTCCTTGAGAATCAACATGAAAGTGCGCACAAGGTTCAACCCAAACATGAAATGCAAAATTGTGCACTCAAAGTTTCAACCTAAGACTCGACATCATCAATTTGAGTTCATGCTCACAAATGCTCATTTCAAATGCATATAATGCCTAACAAAAGTATTCGAATGCCCTCACATCAAGAATGATTCCATGCTCTCACAAATCCAATCAAGGATTACAATTAGGGAATTGAAATCAACTCTCACACTCCCAATGAGAAAAAACATGCATGATTTTACCCATAGGCTGGCCCGTATTTTCCAACCAACACATCACTTGGCTTATGCAAGATCAAAAAGGTCTTTCAAGGCTTGCAATTAGGCTGATGGTAAGGGTATGATCATTTCGGCTTAGTGATTCTAGATTTATGAAGTGTGGCTCAAATTTCACTTCTTTTCCTTTTCTTTCATTCTTTTCATATGCACAATTCATCCTTGGCCGACTCATAGCACAATTTTTTTTCCGTCTAGCTCATCGTATACCCCTTTTATTTACACAACAATGCACAAAGGATACAAATTTATCATTCATTTACTTTCTTCTCTTTTCTTCCACTCCTTTTTATATATATGAAAGGGTTCCATCATATTCATCACAAGTTTCCAAGGACGCATTTCACAAACTTCTTGATCAGTTTCTTTTCTCATTCTTACCACACCCCCAACTTAGGCTTTTGGCCTAAGTTTGCTATTCAGACAAACCAATCCTTCATGAAGGTTAATGGTGGGAAATATATGGCAATTTCAACAACCGCTCTTAATATTTGTTGTTCATGTTTCATCCAAAGAAAAGGTTAGTCTCAAATAGTGCCAAGCTAGGTTCACACACTCACAAGGTGGTCACACAAAGGTGTATAAATTAGGTTCACTCTCAAAAATTCATGCCGAAGGTCATTTTCTTCATTCACAGATGCTAGTTAAGTGGACCAACATGGCAAGTTCTAGGTATCTTCATGCAAACTTTTCAAGTAAACCTCACCACACATGGAATCCAACACAATCTTCGTTCACAACTCTACAAGTTAAGCTCGTGTACAATGGTCATTGCAAGACTCACCTTGACATTCGACTAGTCACAATGAGATGGTAAGAATTCACACAAGACTTATGCAACCCAAATTGCCTCGTTGGACCAACCCAAACATATAGTTCATTAAGAGCACTATTCAACTCATCGATATTGATCACAATCGATGCTCAAATGTAAAAGAGGACAGTAACCAACATTCACATTCAAGCAATGGAGAGAGAAGCCAATGAATCAAAACCAAAACCAAAACATACACTACTAAAGCAACATGAAAAAGTTCAAAACAAAAACAACAAAATATCCCAAAAATGAAATACAACCAAAAGGGTAGGTAGCTAGGTATATTCACCCCACCAAAAAGAAACAAGAAGTGTCCTTAAGGAAAAATAAAACTAGAAAGTACCAACGGGAAATAAAATGGATGGAGAGTAAAGATCCCCCTGTCAGGCTAAGCTTGCGGCGAACTCTGGTACGCTGGTGCAACCTCAACCTGGCCATTAGTGCCCTGCTTAAGTCCGGGTTAGGAAGATTGTGCAACAACCACTTCCGTGGGATTAGACCCACTAGAACCAATCATAAAGGTGTTGCGTAAGGATGTCTCCATGGCGACCAGTAGCATGTCACCCTCTAGGCCTTCTAAGTCCTCACACACAACAATATCAAGAGCAAACAAGTCCTCCTCATCAGTCTCAAGAGTGTCGTACTCCCCATCCTTATCACTTACAGCACTATCTCCGGTCGCATTAGCCGCAGGTATCTCAAAATAGGCTAGAACTGGAGGCAACTAAGAACTAGGGTCCTCAGGGAAATTTACAAAGCCCTACAACATTGATATGTCGGTGGATTTCAATTCATCCACATCGTGATGCAGTCCGACAATATTATTCTTTAGAGGGGTCAAATGAGTGGGTTGGCTACCTGTCTACTCACACACCTCAACCTGAGCGGTGAGGGCATCCAATGCTAGCCAATGGGGAGTAATCAACTCTCATTTTCCCTCAACTATTTCTGAATGGGAGAAAGTCTAGAAGCTATAGCGCACTTAATCATCACTGGGATAACAACCTCAACCTGAGAACCCCTCAAATCAGCCAAATGGGCAAGGTTGCCCATTTTATAAATCATTCCCTGAGTCAAAGGGGGATGGGAGATAAAAGTAGGAGCAGTAGAGGTCGAAGAGGTAGGTACCTGATGGCTCGACGGTGGGAGTGGGAGGTGAAGGACCAACCTCCATAGAGTCTACGTCAATAACTGGAGAAGTGTCTACCTGAGTTTTTTTCTTCTTCTTTGCTTCATCTTTCAAGTACTCTTCTTTTATCCAATGAATAACACAAGACAAGGAAGCAATGACCTCAATATCAGTCTTTTGACACCAAGGATCACCTACTCAGCAACACAAGGCACTAATTAGAACAGGAAATGGCAATGAGGTTTGATTTTGTTTGGCCCTCAGAGCCATCTCATTTGCAATAATAGACCTAAGATTCAGCCTATCCCTTCCGATGATAAACCCCAAAATGGCAACCTTCAGATGCCTGATAATGGACTTATTCTGTGACGGCATCAATGTGCTACTAATGAACCCGAACAGTACCATGCCACGATATTTAGGTCCTTCTTCTCAATAACAACCCTCACCCCCGCCTCGATCTATGAGGGTGTGGTATCACTCAACAATGAGGCAAGCCATCCCTTTAAGTAATGTAACGTGTTAGTCTTGATTTATCAGCCAAAATGTATTGATTCACCATTGTGCAATCTAGCTCATCGTTAATATATGTCTCACAACACTTAACCTTCTTTCCCCGCACCTCTAAAAAATCAATCGGTGCCATCAAATTAGCCTTCTTTTTCCCTTTTGGGATCAGCTTAGTGTACCCTTCATAGAACTTTCGAACACACTTAGGAACATATGATCTTTGAGGTTTTGTGAACTGCTTGAACTTGTGGTACTGCAACGTCTCCCAAATAGTCGAATATCTTTCCACTACTCCATCTATGGACAACCACTTCTCTTCAGGTATAGTCCAAAGGCCAACGACCTTTGAATGATTTATGGACCGAGGAGGAATCACCGGAATATGAGGCACTTCTAGTGCTTGTGATGCATGTGGTTTCGGAGGTAGTGCCAGCGGGTCATGGATTGCTTTAGAATGCAGCTTTGAACGTTTCCTCTTTTTCATCTCATCTTTTGGATCCGGTGTATGGAGTGGAGTTCTGAACCCCACAACTTATTCATTTTCAAATGCGGAGGAAGTTGATTGAATGAAGTCGATTCCACACTATCATCGGAGTTGGTGTCATCTACTACATGATTTTTACCCTTACCACTCACATGTGGAGGTTTAGGACGAGTGGTTTGGGGAGTCTCAACTTCTTTCGCGATCACAACCTCGGTTTCTTTCCTTCGAGGTAGTAGAACCCATTGTTTGGCTTTCCTCCGAGTTTGTGAATAGTCCTCGTTGATCACACGTTGAGATGGAACTTTAGATATAGCCATGTAAAATCACACAAATGAGGACACATTTGTTCGTGAAAAGGTCAGGGAAAAATAATTCTAAACAAAATGTAGAAAAACTCATTGCAGCAGTTCGGCATTTCACCGAGTCCACTCGACGAGCAAAAGAGGTCTCGCCGAAAGTAACATACATTTCTAACAAAATTTGGGGTTACAAAGGGTGATATCAAGACCATTCAACGAGTCGCCGATCTTACTCGGTGAGAAAAATAGACCTCACCGAATGTTACAGAAATTCTCCGCAAAAAAATCAGGTAAAAAAGGCAATATCCATGCCATTCAGTGACTAGCTGAATTCACTTCGGCAGGCTGAAGAGTCATCACCGAAACTAACATCGGCTCCTCATCAACCTGGAAGTTAGGCGATGGGGAGGATATTTGGCAACACACCGAGTAAACTCGGCGAGCTCGACGAAGCTTGCCAAAATGGCCTAACGCATCACCTCCTCAAACTTTTTCTCGATTCAGAACCAACAACTACGACACATCAATTTAAGCATAAATTTTAAAAAGTCTCAACTACCCATGATATATTTACAAGCCGGGTTACTCAAACTTCCCCCAATTAACGCTAATTTGACCAAACAACAATTTTTCCCTTAAAAATGACTTCACCCAATCCATCATCATGCAGATTCAAGTCATTTGATCGAATTCGGGTTACTCAGACTTCACCCTTACACTACCCATATGCAACACCCATAATTTCATCATCTAACACAAGAGACTTTAACAATTTGGGCTCAAACGGTTGGTTTAACAAGATGAATTTCAATTTAACACTAGATTAATCAACATGCATACACGAAGGGACAAAATTAGATAAGCACTGATAAGCCCATTACACTACCCATTAGCATTTCAAGTATAGCACAAAATTAAATAAAATTCAAGAAACCAACATCCAATGCTGACAACGACATAGACGCGACAAAAAGAAAGGGTAGAGGGATAAACACGAAACTTCATATGCGAATCACACGACACTTAAAAGAAATTATAGTCTAAAGTTTGATTGAAAGGGTAGAGGAGTCCAAAATTTCGAATAAAAAAAAAAGATTCAGCCCTTTCATCGATGCAAAGGGCGAATTCGATCTGGTTCGCCGATCCAACTCGGTGATTCATCAAGTGAGTTGTGAGTTCGCCTAAACTTTCGTAACATTCCTCATTTAGACCCTAATTATGCGATGCATTTTGGTGATTATGGAGAAATTCGGTGACTTGCCGAGTGTTCCATCCCCTCACCCATTTGTCTTTCTCCCAAATAATGAACTCCAACCTACACATCTAACAAATGTTATTTAAATAATAAAAATTAAAACTTGGGTTACCTCCCAAGAATCACCTTAGTTAACATCGTGGCACGACATGGACATGCATTCAAGCATCATCAAAATACACCACATGTATCTTGGTCACATTAGGGAGTTCTCCAAAGTAAGTTTCAACCTTTGACAATTCACCTTGAACATTGACCCATCTTCGTTCTCAACTTCTATTGCCCCGTTTGCAAACACACGATTTACTTTGAATGAACCTGACAAATTTGACTTGAGTTTTCTCAGAAAGAGTCTGAAACAAGAGTTGTAGAGCAACAAAGGATCACCAACTTTAAACTCTCGATGAAGGATTTTGGCGTCGTGCCATTTTATTTTCTCCTTATAAATGTCTAAACTCTCATAAGCTCTAAGTCAAAACTCTTTCAAAGTTGGAATTGGTCAACTCTATCCTTCGACCCATCCTCCCAATTCAAGTTCATGCCCTTCAAGGCCCACAATGCCTTATGCTTAAGTTCAACCGATAGATGACAAGATTTACCAAACACCAATTGATATGGGGACATACCAATTGGGGTCTTGAATGTAGTTCTATAAGCCCAAAGAGCGTCATCTAACTTTTGGGACCAATCGGTTCGATTTGCATTAATGGTTTTGGCCAAAATCCCTTTGATTTCCTTGTTTGATACCTTGACTTGACCACTTGTTTTTGGATGATAAGGGGTGGCAACCTTATGCTTTACTCCATACTTTCTTAACAACGATGCGAAGATTTTGTTATAGAAATGAGAGCCCCCATCACTAATGATTGCACGTGGAGTGCGAAATCTCATGAAAATATATCTCTTGAGGAATTTAACCACACTTCTCCCTTCATTATTGGGTAAAGGCACTACCTCTACCCATTTAGAGACATAATCAATGACTACCAAGATGTATTTTTTCCCATAAGAACTCACAAAAGGCCTCATGAAATTGATTCCCCATACATCATACAACTCTACCTCTAAAATAGGAGGTAGGGGTAATTCATGTCTCCGCGACACTCCCCCTTTCTTTTGGCATTGCACACACTTCTTAACAAAAGAGTTCGCATCTTGATACAACGTTGTCCAATAATAGCAAATGTGTAGTACTTCAGTAGCTGTACATACTCCACTATGGTGCCCACCAGTCGGTGACGCATGGCAACCTTCAAGAATAGCATCTACCTCAACTTCCGGGATGCATCTTTTAATCATGTTATCTGCTTACTCTCGAAATAAGTAAGGTTTATCCCAAAAGTACTTCTTTGAATAAAAAAGGAACTTCATTCATTGGTAAAAATTACTCCATCGGGAAGAATCCCACACACAACATAATTTGCAAAATCTGCATACCAAGCCGGAGTACCATTCAAAACAACAATCACTGACGCATTGGGAAAGGCTTCTTTAATATCTTTTTCACTGGAAACAACTACATTCATTTCAAGCCTCGACATAAGGTCCACCACTTCGTTCTCACACGCCTTTTGATATTTGACTTCAAAGTCAAGCTCTTGCAATAATAATACCCATCGGATCAACCTTGGCTTTGCATCTTTCTTAGCCATCAAGTAATGTATAGAAGCATGGTTGGTGTGTATGACAACCATGGTCACCAAAAAATAATCTATAGACCTCTCAAAAGCATAGACGAAGACCAACAACTCTTGCTCAGTGATAATGTAGTTCTTTCGAGCTACATTAAAGGTCTTGCTTGCATAATAAACCGGGTGAAACAAAGTTTCCCTGTATTAGCCAAGTACAACCCCCAAAGCCACACTGCTTGCATCACACATTAGCTCAAATGAAATGCTCCAACCAGGAGAAACAATGATCAGAACTAAAATGAGATTTTCTATTAAGGACAAAAATGCTTTGACACAATCTTTATTAAACTCGAAGACACTTTCCTTTTCAAGTAGCTTGCAAAGAGGGTGAGCCACCTTAGAGAAACTTTTTATGAACCTTTGGTAGAAACCCACATGAACCAAGAATCTTCTAACACCTTAAACCGATATAGGAGAAGGCAACTTGGTGAAAACTTCAACTTTAACTTGATCAACTTGTATGCCTTCTCCCAAAATTTTGTGCTCCCATACAATACCTTCCTTTACCATGAAATGACATTTCTCCCAATTAAGAACAAGCTATTTTTCGACACATCTTTGCAAGACTCTACCAAGGTGCTCAAGGCACGCTTTAAATGTATCTCCCACAACCAAAAATTTATCAATGAAAATCCATCGAATCCTCAACCATATCAGCAAAAATAGAGAGTATACACCGTTGAAACTTCGCGGGTGCATTCAAAAATTTGAAGGGTATTCTTTTGAAAGGAAACGTCCCGTAGGGACATATGAAGGTTGTCTTTTCTTGATCTTCCAATGCAACAAATATTTGATTATTACTGGAGTAACCATCTAAAAATAAATACCATCCACGACCCGCAATTCTATCAAGCATTTGATCCATAATGGCCATCGAAAAATGATCCTACTCGGTCAATGCATTCAACTTATGATATTCCATAAAAACATGCTAACCGGTAACTAGTCGCATTGGCACAAGCTCCCTTTTTTCATTAGGGAGCACAGTCACCCCTTTGCTTTGGAACACATTGGACGTGACTAACACACTTGCTATCCGCAATAGGGTAGACAACTCCCGCGTCCAGTCACTTAATAATCTCTTTCTTGATGACTTCTTGCATTGGAGGATTCAACCTCCTTTTAAATTCAATACTTGTCTTACAATCACTAGCCAATTGGATCTTCTGAGTACAAATACCGGGAGGAATTCTCACTATGTCGGCAATTGTCCACCCAATAGCCTTGATAAATCTTTTCAACACACTAACAAGCGGTTGCGCTTGCCATTCAAGAAAATCCATAACAAAAATCACGGGTAAAGTATTATTTTCTCCCAAGAACAGATAATGAAGGTGAGGTGGAAGTACCTTCTATTTGATCTTTGGCGGTTCCTCAATAGATGGCTTTGCAGGAGAGGAATCTAGTTTTGGAAATGCAGACTTAGTGTGGACAAAACTAATGGTACCTAAGCATATATTTTTTATTTGGCTTGCAACATATCAGAAACTAATGAACAAAGGGAGAATACAGGATGTGGGTATACAAGTGGATAGTGTTGGCTGTGTGTTATGCGATCAATTGTGCTATGAAGATATAGAACATTTATTTTGTACATGTGACTGAACGTCTATACTAAGGGAGGATGTAACTAATTGGAGTGGGATTTTCCATGTTGTAGTAATGTGGAGTGTTTGCACTGGATTAAACAAAGACATTGAAGCAAATTCAAGCAGGAAACGATAACTTCAATAGAAGGGGCCATGATATACCTCATTTCTAAAGCTAGGAATTGGAGAAAATTTAAAGAGCAACATACGTATAGAAGTTTTATACTTCAGCAAATATAGATTATTGTTAAGAAGAGGATTGCAATGTTTAGAGGATCCAAATAGGCGCATCAATGTATATCCTTCATAGACAATTTATGTAATTAGAATTTTAGTGGTATAGGTGGAGAGGCAGGAAGTATGTGAGAATTAGTGTTTTGCTGAGGCTGAGCATTACTTGTAATGCAGTTTGTTTTGTTGGTGGTAAAAATATTCATAGTTTATTTCCAAAAAATAGGAAATTAGTATTTTCCGTTCTAGGCTTTGGTTGAACTTGAAAATATAGAACTTCTCTTCTCTGGACCAACCCACACCATTAATAAGGTCGTCATGGACGCCCATCAAAAAAATTCAGAAACCACGTCGGGAACACATATAACCTAAAATCCATGGAATGTTGCACATGTAAAATGGGAAATTTAGTATTTCCCATTCTGGGCCTCGTTTCAACTTGAAAATATAGACGATTTCCGCTCCAAACCAAGCCACGCCATTAATAAACGGTCACCCACAAAATTATTTGGATAAATAAACGGCGGGATCACACACATAAAGTTTTTTTAGAAAAATATTGTGGGTGGTCCAAGGCGCCAGGTGTATTAGTTAAGAGAAAATATCACCCTTAATGATACCAATAAAGTACATGATACTTATGTAGTATGTGTCAAGCGAAAATTATCACTCTTAATAAATGAGGAGTATGGGCTGTAATTTTTTATTAGAGAATGAGTATTTCTTGAGTTACTTTGGATTGGGGTATAAACATTTAATTATTTTGAGTTTTTATGGTCCATATTTATAGCTTTTCCTATTTTTATTTCTTTTAATCAATAGAGAATATGGCGCTTCGTAGAGTTTTCACACAATTTTGTAGCCCAACTATTTAGAAGAGTAATATATCAATTAAGGCATAAACATGTATTTCACGAGATCACATCATCACATTCTTTGACATAGAAGAATTTACTTTTTTTTAAAATATAAGGGAGAATAAAAAATACACCATAAGACTTTAACTTCATAGTTTAAGATCATGGAGTACTAAAGACGTGACAATAAATCATTAAACTAATAAAAATCAAAGGACAAAGTTGACCCAAAAGAAGACTCATAAACTAAAACAAACTGACTTCACTAAAGATAAAAAAAATAGATAAATCTTTCTCTAAAGGCAATCAAATCAATGACCCCCAATGACTGCAGAAGCCTTCGCATCATTGAGGAACTTATATATTGTGTCAAAGAAGTTGGAGGAATCATAAACATATGGTATGCCACTCGCGGAATAAGAGACAATAGCAGCATGTGCTCCTGTTGTAATAGAAATTTTATGTGCTTCCTTGACAACACTTGCCATAGATTTTTGAAAGCTACAAAGAGTTTTTCTTTAGATATCATAACCTTCTGTTGAGTCTTTTGTCAGAGCATAATCTTAATTTATGCCACTACAGAAGTGTTTGGTAATGAAGAGGGCTTGACATAATAGGTTTGAGAAACCTTGTGAAGAAATTTGCGAACATTATAGTTGATGATATTTGTTTTTATTTCATGGTTAAGTATATAAATGAATTTCTTATTATGTATTTTTCTTAGAGATTTACAATCCTTTAAATTTATTTCGACTCCAATTTCAAAGGTACATGAGTTACGTTTTTTTTCCATTCAAGTTACATTTTAAAAAAAAATTCCAAATTTAAAGGTAGATAAGTTACATTTTTTTTCATTCAAGTATCTTCTATTTTTCCTTTAATAGATTACTCTGCTTTAAGGATATGTTATTTTTAATTATATTCTTAAAACTTTATTTGATTTAGAGTAGGCACATTGGTAATTTTTTTTATTTTTGATTTTTATGGACAATTTTAGTAATATTTGTAGGATTTTATGTCCTCTACTTCAATATGAAGTTATGTGCTAGAATCGAAAAAATGTAAATCATGTACATTTAGAACTAGAGGAAAATTAGATAATATAACTTGGATGGAAAAATCATATATCATTTACCTTTAAACTATAATGGGCTTGTTCAGAAATCATCTCTTGCCATATTATGCATATGTTCATGCAAATGCAAACTTATGCTATACATACACACACACACACATATATATGTTTTGAAAGTCACAAAATTTTAATATGTTTTTTAATTGTTAATTATTGTGATTTATAGTACTCATAATTTTGAAATAACATATATGTTATATTGTTTGTCCCAATTTATGCAGCACCTGTGGAATTGGTTGTGACAAACACCCACAAATTTTTTTGGCAAAAACACTACCTAATAAATAATGTAATCAATGATTGCCTCTTCTAAAGAAAAACGATATTTACTACTATATCTTTTAGCATGTAATGACTTAGGTGGCTCCACACTCCATTAAATAGTTCTTCACTAACGCCCAGAAAAAATTTCAGCCAAAAAAACATTAGGTGCACATATCACCCAAAATCAATGAATTATAACACACGAAAAATGGAAAAATCAATATTTCCCATTGCTCATTTGAACTTAAAAATGCCTATGTGTGCCACTCCGAAACAACCCACGTCATTCATAAGGTCGTCATGGATGCCACAAAAATTTTCGGCTAAAAACACGTCGAGATCACATATAACCCAAAACCAATGGACTATAGCACACGTAAAATGAGAAATTTGGTATTTTCCATTTCGGGCCTTGTTTGAACTTCAAAATGTGGACACAAGCCCCTCCTAGCGAACGCACACAATTAATAGGGTCGTTATGGATGCCCACAAAAATTTCATCCAAAAATACGTCTGTATCACACATCACCCAAAATACATGGACTATAGCACACGTAAAATGAGAAAATTGGTATATTATATTCTGGAGCTCATTTGAACTTGACAATGTAGAGCCTATAACCCTCCGGACCAATCCACACCATTAATACTATTGTTAGTGCGCCCACAAAAGATTTCAACCAAAAACTCGTCGGGATCACATGAAACCTAAAATCCATGGATTACATATAAAATGGGAAATTTGGTATTTCCCATTGCGGGCCTCATTTAAACTTGAAAATATAGACGATTGATCCTCCAGAGCAACGCACACGGGTTCCCATACAAAGTTTCAGCCAAAAACACGTCAGGTTCACATATCACCCAAACTTTATAGACTATAGCATCCGTAAAATGAGAAACTTCGTATCTCCCATTTCGGGACTTGTGTGATCTTTAAAATGTACACGTTTGCCCCTCCGGACTTATCCAACAAGGTCCTCACGGACGCTCACAAAATATTTTAACCGACAACACGTTCTTTTACATATTACTCAAAATCCATGGACTATAGCGCACGTAAAACGGGAAATTTGGTATTTGTCATTGTGGACCTCGTTTGAACTTGAAAATGAAAACATTTTCTTCTCCGGACAAACTCATGCCTATAATAAGGTCTTCATGGAGTCCCACAAAAAGTTTGAGCCGAAAACACATTGGAATTACATATTACCCAAAACCATTGACTATAGCACACGTAAAACAAGAAATTTCATATTTCCAATCCGAGCCTCGTTTGAACTTTAAAATGCATACGTTTGCCCATCTGGACCAATGCATACCATTAATAAGGTCATCATAGTCGCCCACAAATAACTTCGGCCAAAAACATTTCAAGATCACATATCACCAAAAATTCATGGACTCACACACGTAAAACGAGAAATTTGATATTTCATGTTTCGAGCCTTGTTTGAACTTGAAAATGCTTGTGTTTGCCCCTCCAGACCAACCCACATCATTGATAAGATCATCACAAACTCCCACAAAATATTTTGGCCAAAAACACATCGGGATCACATATCACCCAAAATCTATGGACTATATCACACGTAAAATGGGAAATTTGGTATTTCCCATCCCGGGCCTCATTAGAACTTGAAAATGTGGACTTTTTCCCCTGCAGGATAATGCACACAATTAATAAGGTTGTCAAGGACACCCACAAAAAATTTCAGCCAAAACCACGGCAAGATTACACTCATAAAGTTTTTTCAGAAAAATATTTTGGGTGGTCCAAGCACCAGATCCATGTGATGTTTGCGTAATCAACGACACAACTTCCGATGCAACTGTCTACGATCATGCAATAGTATAATAACCCAACCAAGGGTTGGGGTCGAGTCCCAAGGGAGTGATTTCAAGCATTAATAGAAAAATAAAATTAGTTCTAACTAGTCGTAGCTAAAGACTTTAACAACTAAAAACATTGTAAATTAAAGGGGGTGACACAAAAGTGTCAAATATCAAATGGGGGTTTTGTCACAAGTATAGCTAAAACAGTAAAAATGACAGAGAAATCTATGAATGAGAGGGGATTCTTGGTGTATGACCGCAATATATATTGATTTAAATCATTGGGTACATGTTTTCGATAGGAAATTTTCAAGATAATAGTGACTAGGCTAAGATTTAGATGGAAATAAGTTCCCTCTCAAGCAACTTACACCGTTTCAAATAGGTTCCCCCCGTACACCCATTTACCGCATGAAGGCCAGCCTACGCCTTACCCCACTCACTCTCTCGAGCTGAGTGTGTGGAAATGGGACTAGG
>NW_006239513.1:0-19617 GCF_000226075.1 Solanum tuberosum | reverse complement strand
TCTTCTTCTTCAAGTTTCAAAACCCTCTCAAACTCAGAGCAAAAATAAAAAGTACTAAAATTATATTAATTGTTTCACACTGAAAAATATTATGATACTAAAATCTGATACTAAGCTATAACTCTCAACAAGTAATTATAGTTTTCAAAAATCTGTGGTGCGACAGATCATTTGACGACATTAGTCGAAATCGTCGATCAACTCAGCAATTCGCCCTTTGGTGTAGTTCTTCGCCGTCTTGCACCATCCTTCAGCATCGTCGTGTTCTGGGTCATTGGGTGATATAGTACTACTTAGCGGAACTGCTCTGCGAAGCGCTGACTGCTCCATTGTTCCGCCGACTTGATCCTTTCCTTCAGGCTCAGCACACTGGAAGAAAAGGCGGAGTGAGATCCTTCGGCAATTTGCCAAGTGGACTCAGTGATCCTCAGGCTTTCATTTTCTCGTTCTTTTCAGTCTTTTCGTTCTTTTTGCGAAGTAGTGTCCATGCTTTCCTTCAATCTTCGAATACCTGAAACTTAATGGTTTTCATTAGATATTGAGATAAAATAAGCATTTGAGGACACAATTTCTATTAAAATATAGCCCTAAATGAGTCTAATTTGTGGACTCATCACTATGTAATATACACAAATAGGAAAATCTGTATTTCCCACTTCAGGCTTCGTTTTAACTTGAAAATGATGACGTTTTCCCCTCCAAACCAACATGACATTTAAGTGGTCTTTGGGGATGCTCATAACAAAGTTTGCCCAAAAATTTACTGAGCGCATATATCAATATTAATCAATGGATTATAGCAGATGAAAAATGAAAAATCAAAACATATTTCCCTTACAGAGCCTGGTTTGAACTTTAAAATGTAGATGTTTTCCTTACATAACCAACACACACCATTGAATAGGACGTCACAGATGGCCACAAAAAATTCGGCCAAAAAACTACCTAATAATTAAATAATGTAATCAATGATTGCCTCTCTTAAAGGCAAACAATATATACTACCATACCATTTAGTATGTAACGAATTAGGTGTTTTCGAACTGACAAGCCCCATTAAATAAATTGTCACAAACGCCTAAAAAATAGTTCGGCAAAAATACCTTTGGACTCACATATCACCAAAAATCCATGGACTATAACACCTGAAAAATAGAAAAATCTCTATTTCCCATTGCAATGCTTCGTTTAAACTTACAAATGTCGATGTGTGTCCCTCAAAACCAACCCACACCATTCATAAGGTCGCAGAGAAGCCACAAATTATTTCGGCCAAAAACACATCGAGATCAAATATAACCCAAAATTCGTGGACTATAGCACAAGTAAAACATAAAATTTGGTGTTTCCCATTCCGCATCTTCTTTGATCTTTAAAATGCAGATGTATGCTCCTCCGGACAAAGGCACACAATTAATAGGGTCATCAAAGACTCCCACAAAACTTTTTGGCCAAAACCACGTCGGGATCACATATCACCAAAATCCATGGACTATTGCACACGTAAAACGAGAATTTGGTATTTCCATTACGGGCCTCATTTGAACTTAAAAATGCACGTGTATTCCCCTTTGGACCATCCCAAACAATTAATAAGGTCATCACAGATGCCAAAAAAATGTTTTGGTAAAAAATATGTCGAGATCACATATCACATAAAATTCATGGATTATAGCACGAGTAGAACGAGATATTTGGTATTTCACGTTCGGGGCATTATTTGAACGTCAAGCGTGGAAGTTTTCCCCTCTTGATCAACGCATACCATTAATAATGTCCTCACAGATGCGCACAAAAAAGTTTCAAACAAAAACACATCAGGTTCATATATCACCCAAAATCCATGCACTATAGCACATGTAAAATAGAAATTTTGGTATTTCCTATTCTGCGCCTTGTTTGACTTTGAAAATGTAGATGTTTACCCCTCCAGACAAACCCGCGCAATTGAAATAGTCCTCAGGAACACCCAAAAAAAGTTTCACCCAAAAACACGTCGGGATCATTTATCACCCAAAATCCATAGACTATAGCACAAGTAAAATGGGAAATTTGGTATTTTCTGTTCTGGGCCTTGTTTGAACTTGAAAATACAGATATTTGACCCTCCGGATCAATACACGTCATTAATAAGGTCTTCATGGACCCCATGAAAAATTTGGCCATAAATTAATGGGATGAGATATACCCCAAAATTAATGGACTATAGCACAGGTAAAATGGAAATTTTGGTAGTTCATGTTCTGTGCCTCGTTTGAACTTGAAAATACAGAAGTTTACCCCTCCATACCAATGCATGCTACTAATGAGGTCGTCACGCACACTAATAGCCTTCAACTACACTTCTTATGATTCAAAGTATAGGTGGCCGCTAACGAGTATAAACCCAAATTGAGTTGGGGTCGATCCCACAAGGAGTGAAACGGAAAAGAATTCATATATGAAGTATGAAAGTGTTCTAATTTCTTGCAGAAAGGAAATAAGCAAAACACAACATAATGTAAACTAATAAGTTTCAATTATCAATATTAAGAGTTTGGTAATCAATTGTTAACAAAGAAAATTAACGCGCTGTTTCAACAAATTGAGAGGGACCCTTAGAAATGTGTGAGCAATCGACAACTAATTTCACTTAATGGATAATGAACAATTTCTTTAAGTTGTTGTATCTCAATGGTTAGGATGGATCGTAACTATAACAACCATTTTTTAATCAGCTACTATGACGTTTCAAGCGAGTTCCTTCAAACCTCAACAAGCTTAACAATGCAAAACAACCCAAATCCTTAATTTAACCCACTTTATCAAGCTAGGTTGTAAAGACACAAATCAATAAAACTATCACTCATTTACTCCACTCTAAACAACTTTTACAAGCAAGCATAGAGAGCTAAAGCAAGAACGAAATTTGCAACTCCAGTTCATCAATGAAAACATAAATAAATTACTGAACCCTTTTCAAAACAACAGTAAATCTAGCAATTAAAAATATACACAAGCTAAATTATGCATGTGATTACATAGTCACTCCCCTAAGGAATGGGGGTTTAGCCAAGCATAAAAAAACCTAGAAATAGTTAACAAAAGGATGTTTCATCGGAATGACAAAATCCTCAATGCTCAATGCCAAATTTAAGACTAAAACCTAAAATCCTCAATATTTAAGCTCAAAACCCTCTCCAAAAATATTCGGTATTGTAAAATCTCTAAAATTTGTGTAAGACCTTTTTCTCCCTCTTCAAAAATCAATTTATATGTTTCAAAAAGCTTCCCAAAATTTAAGTATGCAGTCCCATCAGCGAAGTTAGTCACGATCGTCGAATGACTCGACAATCCACCGATATGCACGCCTTCTTCCCATATGGACTTGACTTCTACTTCCACTTATTGTGTTCATTTAGGCGAGCTGGATCGAGCTCGTCGTTCCGTTCGACACATCATTGAAGTGCACTTTCGTTCGCCGAGTTCTCTTAGTTCTTGAGCTAACTCCCTGGACCTTTTGGCGAGCTAGAAGCTCACTCGGCGAGTCGTTGATTGGCTTTTGCGAGCTCTAACCTTCTTTTTCTTCAGTTTTTCCAACTTTTTCGCTTATTTTTACAGTTTAATGTCCTTGCCTTGTTCTTAAACTTTCATGGCTGCACATAAACAATTTAACATCAGTTGTGAACAAATAATAGGCATTGAGGACATTAATTCAATAAATAACAAGCCCTAAATGAGTAAAAATTACCGATTCATCAATACCCCCAACTAAAAGTTTTCATTGTCTTCAAGTAAAAAAAACGAGATCAATCAGGTCAATAGGGATGTTTATAAGTAGTGCTCCTTGAGAATCAACATGAAAGTGCACACAAGGTTCAATCCAAACATGCAATGTTAAGTTATGCACTAAAGGTTCAAACTATGACTCGCCATCATCAATTAGAGTTCATTCTCACAAATTTTCACTTCAAATGCATATTAATGCCCAACAAAAGTATGAATGCCCTCACATCAAGAATTATTCCATGCTCTCACAAAGCCAATCAAGGATTACAATTAAGGAATTGAAATAAACTCTCACACTCCCAATTAGAAAAACATGCATGATTTTACCCGTAGGCTTGCCCGTGTTTTCCAACCAACACATCAGTTGGCTTATGCAAGATCAAAAAGGTCTTTCAAGGCTTGCAATTGGGCTCAGGGTAAGGGTATGATCATTTCAGCTTAGTGACTTTAGCTTCATGAAGCATTGCTGAAATTTCACTTCTTTTCCGTTTCTTCCATTCTTTTCAAATGCACAACTCATCCTTGGACGATTTATAACACACAAATTTTTTGGTAAAGCTCATTAGATACCCCTTTTATTTACACAACAATGCACAAATGATACAAATTTATCATTTCTTTTCTTTCTTCTCTTTTCTTTCACACTTTTTTATATATACGGAGAGGTTCCATCGTTTTCGTCCCAAGTTTCCAAGGACAAATTTAACAAACTTATTGATCGGTTTCTTTTCTCATTCTTACCACAGCCAACTTATTTTGGCGTAAGTTTTCTACTCAGCCAAACCAATACTTCACGAAAGTTATAATTGAGAATGATATGGAAAATTTAACAACCGGTCTTAATATTTGTGTGCATGTTTCATCCAAAGTAAAGGTTAGTGTCAAATGGTGCCAAGCTAGGTTCACACACTCACAAGGTGGTCACACAAAGGTATTGCAATTAGGTTCAATCTAAAAAATTAATGCCTAAGATCATTTCCTTCATTCACCAATGCTGGTCAATTGGACCAACGAGGCAAGTTCTAGGTATCTTCATGCACATTTTTTCTAGTAAACCTCACCACACATGGAATCCAACTGAATCATCGATCACAACTCTACAAGTTAAGCTCGCGTGCAACGGTCATTGCCAGACTCACCTTGAAATTTGACTGGTCACACAAAGATGCTAAGATTTCACACAAGACTTATGCAACTCAAATTGCATCATTGGACAAACACAATCATATTGTTCATTAAGAGAACTATTAAAGTCATCGATATTGATTACAATCGACACTCTAATGTACAAGAGAACAGTAACCAACACACATTCAAGCAATGGAGAGAGAAGCTAATAAATCAAAACCATAACCAAAACATTCACTACTAAAGCAACATGAAAAAGCTCAAAACGGAAAAACCAAAATATCCCAAAAATGAAATACAACCAAAATGCTAGGTAGCTAGATACCTTCACCCCACTAAAAAATAAACAAGAAGTTTCCTCAATGCAAAATAAAACTGGAATGTACCAATGGGAAATAAAATTGAGGGATAGTAAAAATCTCCCTGTCAGGCTAAGCTTGCGGCAAACTCTGGCTCACTAGTACGGCCTCAACTTGGGCATCAGTGCCCTGCTCAACTCCGGCTTCGAAAGGTTGTGCAACAACCTCTTCCGTTGGCCTAGACCCACTAGAACCAATCATGAAGGTGTCGCGTACTGATGCCTCTGTGGCGACCTATAGCATGCCACCCTCTAGGTCTTCTAAGTCCAGGTACACATCAATATCATGAGCAAACAAGTCCTTCTCATCAGTCTCGGGAGTGTCGTACTCCCCTTCCTCAGCATTTGGACCAACAACTTCGGTCACATTAGCCGTAGGGATCTCAGAATCAGTTGGAACCAGAGGCAACTCAGAACTAGGGTCCTCAGGGAAACCTACAATGCCCCACAACATTGATATGTTGGTGGATTTCAATTTATCGACATCCCGACGCAGTCCGGCAATATCATTCTTCAGAGGGGTCAAATCAATGGGCTGGCTACCTGTCTGCTCACAAACCTCAACCCGAGGGTGAAGGCATCCAATGCTAGCCCAAGGGAAGTAATGAACTCCCTTGTTCCCTTAAATCTTTTGGAATCGTAGCAAGTACAACAACTATAGCATGCTCAATTAATCTAAGGGATAACCACCTCAACCCGAGAAGCCCTCACATCGTTCGAATGGGCAAGGTTTCCCATTTTATAAATCATTGCATGAGTCAAAGGGGGATGGGAGACAAGAGTAGGAGCAGTAGAGGTCGAAGGGGTAGGTATACTTGAACGCTCGATGATGGCAGTGGGAGGTGTAGGACCAACCTCCATAGACTCTTTGTCTACAACTGGTGAAGTGTTCACCTGAGTTTTCTTTTTCTTCTCGGCTTCATCTTTCAAGTACTTTGCTTTGATCCAATGAATAACACAAGACAAGGAGGGAGTGACTTTAATATCAGTCTTTGCCATAAAAGGCGTACCTGCTCGGCGACAAAAAGCATTGATTAGATCCAAAAATGGCAATGAACTTTGATTTTTTTTGGCCCTCATATCCATCTCCTATGCAATACTTTACCCAAGATTCAACCTTTCCCAGTTGATGACAAACCCAACAAAGCTCAAACTTTGGATGCTTGATAATGGACTCATTCTGTGATGACATCAATGTGCTACTAATGAACCCGAACCAGTATCATGCCACGATATTTAGGTCCTTCTTCTCAATAACAATGCTCTCCCCCCCGTCTCAATCCATTAGGGTGTGGCATCACTCAGCAATGGGGAAAGCCACCCTTCAAGTAATTCAACCATGTGAGTCTTGATTTTATCAGTCAAAGAGTACTGATTCAACTCTGTGCAATCCAGCTCATCATTGATATATGTCTCACTGCACTTCACCTTCTTTTCCCGCTCCTATACAAAATCAACTGGTGCCATCAAATTAGCCTTATTTTTCCCTTTTGGGATCAGCTTAGCGTACACTTCATAGAACTCTAGAACCCACGTAGGAACATATGAACTTCAAGGTTTTTTGAACTGTTGGAACTTGGCGTAGTGCAGCATCTCCCAAATAGTTGAATATATTTCCACCACTCCATATGTGGACAACCGCTTCTGCTCAAGTATAGTCCGCAAGCCAGCGGCCTTTAAATGATTCATGGACCGAGGGGGATTTACTGGAACATGAGGCACTTGTGGTGCTTGTGATGCCTATGGTGCCGGAGGTAGGGCCAGTAGGTCATGGGCTACTTTAGAATGCAGCTCTTAACTATTTATGTTTGTCAGCTCAGTTTCTGGCTCTGGTGTATGGACTGGAGTCCCGAACCCCACAACTTCTTCATTTTTTCAAAAACGGAGTAAGTGAACTGAATAGAGCCGATTTACACACCATCATCAGAGCTAGTGTCATCTACTACTTGAATTTACCCTTACCACTCGCATTGGAGACTTAGGATGAGTTGTTTGGGGAGTCTCAACTTCTATCGCAATCACAACCTTCTTTGCTTTTCTTCGAGGTAGTGGAGCCTATTGTTTGGCTTTCCTCCGAGGTTCCGGATAGTCCCCGTCGATCACACGTTGAGCTGGAACTTTGGTATAGCCATGTAAAAGCAAACAAACAAGGACACATTTGTTCATGAAAAGGTTAGGGAAACATGATTCTCAAAAAAATATAGAAAAACTCATCGAAGCAGTTCGGTGTGTCACCGAGTCCACTCGATGAGCAAAAGAGGTCTCGCCGAAAGTAACAGACATTCCCAGTGAAAATTTTGGTTAAAAAGGGCAATAATAAGACCATTCAAAGAGTCGCCGATCTTACTCGGTGAGCAAAAGAGACTTCACCAAATGTTACAGAAACTCTTCGCGAAAAAAATCTGGTCAAAAAGGCGATATCTATGCCATTCGGTGACTAGCCGAATTCACTTCGGCAATCTTAAGAGTCATCACCACAAGTAACATCGACTCCTCTTCATCAGCCTTATAGTTAGGCGATGGGGAGGAAATTTGGCAACATGCCTAGTAAACTCGGCGAGCTTGACGAAGCTCGCCGAAATTGCCCAACACATGACCATCCTAATCTTTTTCTCGATTCACAACCAATAGCCTACGACACACAAATTTAAGCATCAGTTAAAACAATTCTCAACTAGCTATGATATATTTACAAGCCGGAGTACTAAAACTTCCCCCAATTAACGCTAATTTGACCAAACAATGATTTTTCTCTTAAGAACGACTTCACCCAACCCATCATCACGTAAATTCAAGTCATTTGGTCGATTCGGGTTACTCAGACTTTACCCTTGCGCTACCCAACATATAACACCCACAATTTCATTATCTAACATGAGAAACTTCAACAATTGAGGTCGAACAGTTGGTTTAACAATATCAATTTCAATTTAACACTCGGCTAATCAACAGGCATACACCAAGGAACAAAATTAAACTAAGCAATTATAAGACCATTACACTAATTATTAGCATTTCAAGTATAGCACAAAATAAATTAAATTTGAGAAGCCAACCTCCAATGTTGACAACATCACAAACGCGGCAAAAAGAAAGGGTAGAGGGATAACAACGACACTTCAGATGTGAATCAGACGACACTTAAACAAAATTACATTCTAAATTTTGATAGAAAGAGTAGAGGAGTCCAAAATTTCAAATAAAAAAAGAAGATTTGAATTTAAAAGGGTAAGACTCTTTGGTGCGCGTACCATTTGGTGAGCAGAACTAGCGTCACCAAGTGACTCGGTGATCCGCTGAATGGGCTGCAACCCGCCGAACTTGATAGAAGATTCAACCATTTTGTAGGTGCAAATGGCGAACTCGATCGGGTTCGCCGATCCAACTCGGTGATTCATCGAGGGAGATGTGAGCTCGCCTAAACCTCCAGAACATTCCTCATTTTGACCTTAATTAGGTGAAGTATTTGGGCAATTATGGATCAATTAGGCGACTTGACAACTGTTCCAGCCCCTCACCATTTGTCTTTCTCCCTAATTACGAACTCCAACCTCGCATCCAACAAACATTCTGAACCTCTATTGCCTCATTTGCAAACACACGATTTACTTTGAATGGACCTGACCATTTTGACTTGAGTTTTTCTAGAATGATTCTCAGATGAAAGTTGTAAAGCAACAAAAGATCACCAACTTTAAACTAGTGATTAACGATTTTGGCGCCATGCCATTTCTTCATTTTCTCATTATAAAGGTCAGAACTCTCATAAGCTCTAAACCGAAACTCTTTCAAAGTATGGAGTTGGTCGACTCGATCCTTCGACGCAACCTCCCAATTCAAGTTCATGGCCTTCAAGGCCAACAACGCCTTATGCTTAAGTTCAACCAATAGATAACAAGATTTACCAAACACCAACTGATATGGGGACATACCAATAAGGGTGTTGAATGCAGTTTTATACGCCCAAAGAGCATCATCTAACTTTCGGAACCAATCAGTTCGATTTGCATTAACAGTTTTGGCCAAAATCCCTTTGATTTCCGGGTTTGATACATCGACTTGCCCACTTGTATTCGGATGATAAGGGTGGCAACCTTATGGTTGACTCCATAATTGCTTAACTATGATGCGAACATTCAGTTACAGAAATGAGAGCCCCCATCACTAATGATTGCATTTGGAGTGCAAAATCTCGTGAAAATATATCTCTAGAGGAATTGAACCATACTTCTCCCTTCGTTGTTGGGTAAATCCACCGCCTCTACCTACTTAGAGACAAAATCAATGGCTACCAAGATAGTATTTGTTCCCATAAGAACTCACAAAAGTTCCCATGAAACTGATTCCCCATTTATCAAACAACTATACCTCTAAAATAGGAGGTAGAGGTAATTCATGTCTCCGCAACACTCCCCCTTTCTTTTGGCTTTGCACACACTTCTTAACATGAGAGTTCGCATCTAGATACAAAGTCGTTCAATAATAGAACCCTTGTAGTACATTAGCAGTTGTACACACTCCACTAAGGTGCCCACCAATCAGTGACGCATGGCAACCGTCAAGAATAGCATCTACCTAAATTTTCGTGATGCATCTTTTAATCGTGTGATCCTCACACTTTCAAAACAAGTAAGTTTTATCACAAAAGTACTTCTTTGAATAAAAAATGAACCTCTTTCATTGGTAAAAGTTCACCCTATCGGGAACAATCCCACACACAATATAATTTGCAAAATCTGCATACCAAGGCAGAGTATCGTTCAAAACATCAATGACCGTCTCATCCGGAAAGGCTTTTTTAATATCTTTTTCACTAGAAACAACCACATTCGTTTCAAGCCTCCACAAATGGTCTGCCACTTGGTTCTCACACCCTTTCGATCTTTGACTTCAAATTCAAACTCTTGCAATTATAATACCCATCGGATCAACCTTGGCTTTGCATCTTTCTTATCCACCAAGTAACATATAGAAGCACGGTTGGTGTGTTACGACCACCTTGGTCCCCAAAAAATAAGCTCTAGACTTCTCAGAAGCATAGACCACGACTAACAACTCTTGCTCAGTGACAATGTAGTTCTTTTGAGCTATATTGAAGGTCTTGCTTGCATAGTAGACCGGGTGACAAAAAATTCCCCTGCATTAGCCAAGTACAACCACACTGCTTGCATCAAACATTAGCTCAAATGGAATGCTCCAATCCGGAGCAACAATGATCAGAGCTAAAATGAGCTTCTCTTGTAAGCAAAAAATTCTTTTACACAAGCTTTATCAAACTCGAAGACACTTTGTTCTTCAAGTAGCTTGCGAAGAGGGTAAGCCACCTTAGAGAAATTTTTTATGAACCTTCGGTAGAAACCCGCATGACCCAAGAAGTTTCTAACACCTTTACCGAGATAGGAGGAGGCAACTTGGTGACAACTTCAACTTTAGACTGATCAACTTGTATACCTTCTCCCAAAATTTTGTGCTCCAATACAATACCTTCCTTGACCATGAAATGACAGTTCTCCCAATTAAGAACAAAGTATTTTTCGACAAATCTTTGCAAGACTCTACCAAGGTGCTCAAGGCACGATTCAAATGTATCTCCCACAAACCAAAAGTTATCAATATAAACCTCCATCGAATCCTCAACCATATCAGCAAAAATAGAGAGCATACACTGTTGAAACTTCACAGTTGCATTAAAAATCCAAAGGGGATTCTTTTGAAAGCAAACATCCCATAGGGACATGTGAAGGTTGTATTTTCTTGATCTTCCAATGCAAAAAATATTTGATTATAACCGAAGTAACCATCTAAAAAGCAATACCATCCCTGACCCGCAAGACTATCATGCATTTGATCCATAAAAGGCATCGGAAAATGTTCCTTATCGGTCAATGCATTCAACTTATGATATTTCATAAAAACATACCAACTAGTAACCAGTCGCATTAGCACAAGCTACCCTTTTTCATTAGGGACCACAATCATACCTCCTTTCTTTGGGACACATTGGAGGGGACTAGCTATCCGCAATAGGGTAGACAACTCCCGCATCAAGCCACTTAATAATCTCTTTCTTGACGACTTCATGCATTGGAGGATTAAACCTCCTTTGATATTCAATACATGGCCTACAATCACTAGCCAATTAGATCTTCTGAGTACAAATACGGGGAGTAATTCTCACTATGTCGGCAATCGTCCACCTTATTGCCTTGATAAATCCTTTCAACACACTAACATATGCTTGCCATTCAAGCAAATCCATAACAATAATCACGGGTAAAGTATTATTTTCTCCCAAGAATAGATAATGAAGGTGAGGTGGAAGTACCTCCAATTCGAGCTTTGGTAGTTTTTCAATATATCGCTTTGTGGGAGAGGGATCTAGCTTTGGAAATGCAAACTTAGTGTCGACAAAACTAATGGTGCCTAAGAATATATTTTTGAGTTGGCTTGCTACATATCATAAACTAATGATTAAATGGAGAATGCATGATATGGGCATACCAGTAGATAGTGTTGGCCGCGTGTTATATGATCAACAGTGCTATGAAGATGTAGAACATTTATTTTGGACATGTGAATGGAAATCTATAATAAGGGAGGAAGTAACTAATTGGAGTGGGATTTTAAATTTCCATGATGTGGTAATGTGGAGTGATAGAGTGTTTGAACAGGAATAAACAGAGACATTAGGGCAAATTCAAGTAGGAAGTGACAGATTCAATATAAGGGGCAATGATATACCTCATTTGTGAAGCTAGGAATTGGAGAATATTTTAAAAGCAACACCCGTATAGAAGTTTTATTCTTCCAAAAATATAGATGGGAAAAAGGACAAATATACTCCTGAACTGTCGTAAATGGTACGTCAATACCCTTTGTTATTACTTTTGGGTTGTGTATGTCCTTACCGTCAATATTCTAGATTGTATATACCCTTAGGATAAACAGAGGGACACATGTCATAATCTTAAAGGCCTATCCAAATTTGATTTAATTTTACGCACAATTAAACAAACCCACCCATTTTTCATTAGTTTAACCCACCCATACCCGGTTAAAAACCTTTTTCTTCTCCCCAATCTTTATTATTTTTCTTCTTCCACAATTAAAAAAACCACCCATTGGTATGAGAGCTTCCACAAATTAATTATTTTTCTTCTAGTCCTTCAAGCCCCACGCATAACAGATGAGCAAACACCATTTGGTTGTACACTTCTTCGATGTTAGCATAGCCGTCGTGCACCTTCTCAGCATAGTCAACTCGTAGGCTGCTTCATTCTCTAATTTCTGCTCAATCATGGGTGCTTGTTTCTGTGTTTATTGAGGAATGAAAAGCTGCATAGACAATAAAATTTAGAAATACCAAGACTTGTGGTGTGGGGAAGAGATTAAGACTTGGTGGTTATTTTATAGGTGAAATTGAATTAAGGAATTTGAGTTCCATCATATTTTTCCAATCTCATACATTCAAAATCAAATCTTTATGAGTGATTTCAACCAAATTAAATTAAAAATTCTACAAAGGATTTTTGTTGAAGAATAAGAAATTGTCCAGAGGGTTTCTGAAAAAAAATCATGTTCTTCGTTTGAAAATGTTGTTCAGATTTGAATGTTTGAAATAAGACTTTGTTGTAGAATTTAAGAAAAGAGGAATTTGAGAGTTTTGATTGTCTTACCAAACTTCTCTTTTGATTTTGGGTGCTTTTGGTTACAATTTGGGTCATGGATGGGTTAAAATTGGGAAAGATGGGTGGGTTTTTTTTAATTGTGGGTAAAAATTAAATTAAATTTGGTTAAGCCTTTAAGAATATGTCACGTGTCTCTCCGTCTATTATAAGGGTATATACGGTCTAGAATATTGACGGTAAGGATATACACAACCCACAAGTATAACGAAGGGTATTGATGTATTATTTATGATAGTTCGGGGGTATATTTTCCCTTTTTCCCAATATAGATTATTATTAAGGAGAGGATTACAATGTTTAGAGGATCCAAATAGGCGTATAAGTGTATATCCTTCATAGACAATTTATGTAATTAGAATTTTATTGGTATAGGTGGAGAGGCAAGAAGTAGTTGAGAATTAGTGGTTTGTTGGGATTGTGTATTACTTGTAATGAAGTTTGTTTTGTTGGTGCTAATAGTCTTCATAGTTTATTGCAAAAAAAATAGGAATTTTGATATTTTCCGTTCTAGGCTTTGTTTGAACTTGAAAACATAGAAGTTTTCCTCTCTGGACCAAACCATACCATTAATAAGGTCATCATAGACGCCCATCAATAATGTGTCCGAAACCACACAGGTAACACATATTACCCAAAATCCATGGACTATAGTACAAGTAATATGGGAAATTTAGTATTTCCCATTATGGGCCTTGTTTGAATTTGAAAATACAGACAATTTTCACTCCGAACCAAGCCACACCATTAATAAGGTCGTCACGTTCACCCACAAAAAAATTTGGACAAATAAACGGTAGAATAACATTCATAAAGTTTTTTCAGAAAAACATTTTGGGTGGTCCAAGGCGCCAAATCCATGTTCTTATATACATGAAAAAGTGGAAAAATATGTATTTTCCGCTTTGTGCCTCGTTTGAATTTGAAAATATTGACGTTTGTCAATCCAAACCAACGCATGCCATTTAAAGGTAAATTATTTACGTTTTTTTTCCATCCAAATTATATCATCTAATTTTTCGTTAGTTCTAAATGTACATGATTTACAGTTTTTCCATTCTAGCACATTACTTCATATTGAAGTAAAGGATATAAAATCCTATAAATATTACTAAAATTGTCTATATAATTCAAAAATGGAAAAATTACAAATGTGCCTACTCTAAATCAAATAAAGTCTTAAAAATATAATTAAAAAATATCCTATCATTAAAGTGGAGTAATATATTAAAGGAATATTACAAGATAATTGAATGGAAAGTATGTAACTCATGTACCTTTAAAATTGGAAAAAAATTCAAAAATGTAACTTGAATGGAAAAACATAACTCATGTAGCTATAAAATTGGAGTCAAAATATGTTTAAGGATAGTAAATCTTTAAGAAAAATACATAACAAGAAATTCATTTATATAATTAACTTAAATCCGAAATAAAAACAAATATCATCACCTATAAAGTGCGCAAATTTCTTCACAAAGTTTCTCAAACCTATTATGTCAAACCATCTTCATTCACCAAACACTTTTGTAATGGCACAAATTAAGATTATGCACCAACAGAAGACTCAACAGAAGGTGATAATATCAAAAGAAAACACTTTTTAGCTTTCAAATATCTATGGGCAAGTGTTGTCAAGGAAGCACACAAACTTTCTATTACAGCAGGAGCACATGTTACTATTGTCCCTTATTCCCAGGATGGCATACCATATGTTTATGATTCCTCCAACTGCTTTGACACAATAGATAAGTTCCTCAATGATGCAAAGGCTTCTGCAGTCATAGGAGGTAATTGATTTGATTGCCTTTAGTGAAGGATTTATCTCCTTTTTTTTTTATCTTTAGTGAAGTCGGTTTGTTTAAGTTTGTGAGTCTTCTTCTGGGTCAACTGTTGTCCTTTGATTTTTATTAGTTCAATAATATATTGTCACGCTTTAGTACTCCATGATCTTAAACTATGAAGTATAAGGTCTATAGTGTATTTTCTATTCTCCCTTATATTTTAAAAAAGTAAATACTTCTCTATTAAAGAATGTGATGTCAACTCGTGCAATATATGTTTATGCATTAATCGATTATATTACTCTTCTAAATAATTGGGCTACAAAATTATGTGAAACTCTACGAAGCGGTGGATTCTCTATTGATTAAAAGAAATAAAAAAGAAAAACCTATATATATGGGCCATAAAACTCAAAATATTTACATATTCATACCCAATCCAATTTAATTCAAGAAATACTCATTCTCTACAAAATATTACAGCCCATACTCCTCATTCATTAAGACGGATATTTTTTGCTTAATTGATACTAAATAAGTATCATGTACTGTATATGTATCATTAAGGGTGATAATTTCTCTTATTTAGTATTAGTTTAGAGAAATAATCACCCTTAATGATACTAATAGAGTACATGATACTTTTGTAGTATCAGTTAAGCGTAAATTATCACTCATAATGAATGAGGGAGTATGGATTGTATTTAGAGAATGAGTATTTCTTGAATTACTTTGGATTGGGTATAAACATGTTGTTATTTTGAGTTTTATGGCCCATATATATAGTTTTTCCTTTTTTATTTATTTTAAGCAATTCAGAATCTGCCTCTTCGTAGAGTTTTCACATAATTTTGCAACCCAATTATTTAGAAGAGCAATATAATCGATTAATGCATAAACAGGTATTTCACGAGAGGACATCACATTCTTTAACATATAAGAATTTACTTTTTTAAAATATAAGGGAGAAATGAAAATACACCATAAGACTTTATACTTCATAGTTTAAGATCATGGAGTACTAAAGACGTGACGATAAATTATTAAACTAATAAAAATAAAAGGGCAATAATTGGCCAAAAAGAAGACTCATAAACTGAAACAAACTGACTTCACTAAAGATAAAAAAAAGTTTCTGTAAAGGCAATCAAATCAATGACCCCCTTTGACTGCAGAAGCCTTCGCATCATTGAGGAACTTATCTATTGTGTCAAAGCAGTTGGAGGAATCATAAACATATGGTATGCCACCCGCGGAATAAGCAACAATAGAAACTTGTGCTCCTGTTTAATAGAAAGTTTGTGTGCTTCCTTGCCAACACTTGCCCATAACTTTTTGAAAGCTACAAAGCATTTTGCTTTAGATATTATCACCTTCTGTTGAGTCTTTTGTCGGTGCATAATCTTAATTTTTTCCATTACAAAAGTGTTTGGTGAATGAAAGGGCTTGACAGAATAGGTTTGAGAAACTTTGTGAAGAAATTTGCGCACTTTATATGTGATGGTATTTGTTTTTATTTCGTGGTTAAGTTAAATATATAAATGAATTTCTTATTATGTATTTTTCTTAGAGATTTAAAAATCGTAAAATATATTTTGACTCCAATTTTAAAGGTACATTAGTTACATTTTTTTCCATTCAAGTTACATTTGTTAATTTTTTTCCAATTTTAAAGGTTGATGAGTTACATTTTTTTTTCATTCAAGTATCTTCTAATTTTTCTTTAATATACTAATCCGTTTCAAATATATGCTATTTTTAATTATATCCCTAAAACTTTATTGGATTTAGAGTAGGCACATTCGTAATTTTTCTATTTTTGAATTATACGGATAATTTTAGAAATATTTGTAGGATTTTATGTCCTCTACTTCAATATGAAGTGATGTCCTAGAATTGAAAAATGTAAATCATGTACATTTAGAACTAGAGGAAAATTAGATAACATAACTTGGATGGAAAAAACGTAAATCATTTACCTTTAAACTTTAATGGGCTTCTTCAGAAATCAACTCTTGCCATATTATGCAATTTTCATGCAAATGCAAACCTCTGCTGTACATATATGTGTGTGTGTGTATATATATATAAATATACTAGATACAATGGATCGTGCAAGCACAATCTCATTATATGTTATTTTATTTGTTTCGATTTATATGTTACAAATGAAACTGAGGGAGTTCATTAAATTTTTACATAACTTCAAAATATTTTAAGTTGTTAATTATTCTGATTTACAGGACTAATAACATAATTTTAAAGAAAATATATGCTACTCTCTCTGTCTTAATTTGTGTGGCATATGCTAAATTTTGAAAGTCACCATATTTTAATATGTTTTTTAATTGTTAATTATTGTGATTTATTGTACTCATAATTTTGAAATAACATATATGGTACATTGTTTGTCCCAATATATGCAGCAACTGTGAAATTGGTAGTCACAGACACCCACAAAAAAATTCGGCAAAAACACTACCAAATAAATAATGTAATCAATGATTGCCTCTTCTAAAGGAAAAAAATATATACTACTATATCTTTTTAGCATATAATGACTTAGGTGGCTCCAAACTCTATTAAATAGATCTTCACAGACGCCTAGAAAAAAATTCAGCCAAAAATACATTAGGTACACATATTACCTAAAATCAATGAATTATAACACACAAAAAAAATGGAAAAATCAATATTTTCCATTGCGGTGCCTCGTTTGAACTTAAAAATGCCGATGTGAGCCACTCTGAACCAACCCACGTCATTCATAAAGTCATCATGGATATCCATAAAACATTTCGGCTAAAAACACGTTGAGATCGCATATAACCCAAAATCAATGGACTATAACCCACGTAAAATGAGAAATTTAGTATTTCCCACTTCGGGCCTTGTTTGAACATCAAAATGCGGACGTATTGTCATGCCCCGAGCCTACACCCTGGATGTGGCTGGCAATCGAGAACCATTGTTGGCCCCAAGAGAACCCTTGGTCTGGCTTACTTACTCAGCGGAATACTTAAACACAAGAAATAGTCTAAAAAAGAACTTGTGAACTAACTTAGAATGTCTTTAAATAACCATTCAAACTTAGCCAATATGGCAACCTCAAGTCTCTAAAACATAAGCCAATAATAAAGTAGTGATAAATGAATTTAACTAACTGAATATTTGTGTATGAAGCCTCTAAACAAATCAGATGGATGTCGGGACAAGCCCACGACATCATATTGAACTAATAATAAAACTGAAAGCAATAAAAAGGATCCTCCGGAAGCAAGGAGGCTCACCGCAGAACTCTGAGTGCTCAAACTGGATCAACGAGGCGCTGGATGCTGATCCTGGTTACCTGCGTTTGCATCATAAGATGATGCAGGCCAACTGGCATCAGTACATTGAATGTACGAGTATGCGAGTTGGAATGCTAAACACAATTTAAGTTTGAAAGGAATGTGAAAGAAACACTTACCTTGGCTCTTCTCAACTCATGAATACTTAACTCAAAATAAAGCAATGAAACACATGCAATATATGAAAAGCTTTGTAAAATAGTAAAATCAATTTAGTTTGTTAAAGAAAATGCAATAACAAACTCAACTTTACTCATATAATAAAGTAATATAGTTTCTGTGGGAGTTTCTCTAACCAAAAACCACCACTATGAGCCTAAGTGGTGATACAACTTCTTGCGCACGCTGCCAAAACTTTCCTATACTTTGTCGTCATATAGAACGCTTAACTTAGTGGATCCAATAGTCTACGCTAAAAGCATCTTAAGGAGTCATCTAAAAAGTATGATCTTTTACTACCCATTATGGCTACATGATTTATGGAGACTTGAGTTAATATGAAGTCGCATCCCCATATCGGTGCTCAATACTACTCCCAAAATATAACTAGCTCATATGTTTTAAAAACAAACTTCTTTCTTTGGTTTGAGATAATTACTCAAAACTTAGCTTAAAAGCTCCCTTGGAATCGATGTTCCCTTTTCTTGCTCAAATGTGAAAACATTTTTAAAGCGTTTGGGAATACTTAGTTCCCTTATAGCTTTTTGAGAGATGAACTCAACTCTTTACTCTTTGCTTAACTTGAAACTTAATTCTTAAAACAAAGTTAAAATGTTTGTTAAAGACTTTGAAAACTTTATAAACTTTGCTTTGACTTGCTTCTTAACTTCTAGACTTGACTCTTAACTTCTCTTGACTTTGATCTAACTTTCCTTGAATTGGATTATGGATTCAAGGTTCATGATCTCATGTTTATGGATGATTTGATGATATTTAGATCTACCTTGGAGTGTTGGAATCAACTAGAAAACATAGGTGCATTTCTAAGGAACATGGTGAAAACTGGCGTCCCTGGTGCTCTGAGAGGCGCGGGGCGCCAACCCTCAAAGTTCAGAGACCTTTCTGTGGTGCTCTGGCTGGCGCGGCGCGCCAGAGTCCAAAGTTCAGAGGAACTTTTGTGGCGCTCTAGGAGGCGCGGCGCCCCAGCCCCCTCCCCAGAATACTCCGAACTTTCTTCTTCGTTTTTCAACTCTAAACCCTCTAATTTCACTTAGTTCTTTCCCCAAACACTTAGAATCATGAATACCCTCAATATACAATAGATTTAACTCGAAATTTCACTTGGAAACATGAATCAAATCATCAAGAACTTCAACAACACAACCCACAAGAATTCAACAAAACTTTCACATACCTTGTAACGATCACCCCCGAAGAAATCAACAAGCTAACCTCGACGAAATCGACATATCTTGAACGTTCTTCTCCATTCTCCTCTTCTCCAAGCCCTTGCGTAAAATTCACTTTTCTAAACTGATTAAAATCTGGATTTACCCCAATTAAACTCATAAAAACGAATTAGAATAATTAGGTAAGGAAAAGAC
>NW_006239512.1:275888-277707 GCF_000226075.1 Solanum tuberosum | reverse complement strand
AGATAATGGAACAAACTTCAGATATCATGGATAAGCAAGAGTCAAAGGTATATTGTTCAAAAAATATGTGGAACTAATTTCATATATTCCTGAATATCATATATATGATTGAATAAATTTATGTTAGTTATTATGTATTAGAATTATTTGAATCATGATTTCTAGTTTATTAGCACACTGGAAACAGGGAGAAAACTTCTATACTATGCCATCCTAATGTTGAAACCGGTAGGCGAGGAAAGCCGTTTAGGGGAGTAAACAAAGTTGAGGCGCTGATAAGAAGGAAGTATCCGCTAAAGTACGATGCTAGTAGTGACAGGAGAACATGATAAACAAATAATCTAGTTCATAATAATCTAATATGAATTTAATCGATTATGAATATGATATGAATGAATAATTAAAAATAAAACCCTGCATAACAACGAACATGACTACATACATGCATGATGAAATGATAAAACACTATGAAACTCTAATCTTATATATACTTAAAGGTATAGAAATAATTGAATTAAGAAGAATAATATGGGAAAAATATTTAATGACTACGAATCAGAGGATATATTAAATCAAGAATGGTATGAAATAAACCTACATGATTTAGACCTCGAAAGGATAGAATGGTATGATTTAGAAATAAATTCAGATTAAAATGAACTACGAATATTTACGATATTGGATAGAATCTATGGAAGATATAAACTATTTGAACAATTAATGGAGGAAAATTTATATATGTACCAAAGAACCCAAGATATGTTATATCTAGAATATATCATAAATAATATTAAAAGAAATATTCACATTAAAAACAACTATCGAAAGAATATTACAATAAATATTATTACATTTTACCATGAATTCCGCAACCCCAAAAAATAATATTAAAGAGATATCAAGATTAAGACACTTAGCAAAAAGAATATTATAATAAAATCTTTAAAATAAATTACTCACCTACCACACTACCACCTACCACACTACCACTTCCATGAATTCCTCAACTACCAGTTCCGCACCGAAAACCCCTTGAGGAAGGAGAGGAGCAAATTATCAAAATGGTCATGATAATGAGGTAAGTGCTTTGAAAGAGCACTATGACATAACCATTCATAAAACCTTGGTAAAGGTTGAGGTACCTGAAAATGATGATAAATGAAGAGATCTCGATAAGTTATGTCGTATTGGAAACGATATCAATATGACCGTCGATGGTATCTTTGATATGAAGTAGCACTCAATGCTATAAATGGTTACGAGGATCTTAAATTTGAATCTGTCATATAGTGTGGATAGATAAATGATTGGCACTATTCAAGTATATTTTGTTTCACTTAGAAAAGTGATGTTTTTGATCTTATAGTTCATGGATCAAAATATAATGTCAGTGTGGTACAAATGAATCATTGTGCGAAAGTATAATCGTAAGATATAAAGTGCGATTTGTGCCTCGGAGAATAAAGGGTTTCGCAAAAATCCTGACATTATTAAATGGAGATATATTCTTCAGTGGTGGATGCAATGAGACTTGTTTCATTCTGGCAATATATGAAATGCTTGAATATGCATAATGAATGATTATTATGTCTAACTAGACGATGAAGTTATAAGAAAATACCTTGAAGAATTTTAAAATGCCTTAAAGCAATTCCATTGAGTACCCAATGGTTTTGAGATTGCTTAACACAGAGAAAGAATCTTTTTGATCTCATGAAAATGATTTAAAATGTCATGTATTAGTGCAATTGGTGCACTTATAGATTGATGGTTATGCAAATGCTAGAAGATTATTTAATAGACATAACGAAAGTTATGT
>NW_006239512.1:264389-275251 GCF_000226075.1 Solanum tuberosum | reverse complement strand
TGATCATTATTCTTGTAACCTTTCACCTCCATAACCTCCTCCATTATATTCATGTTAATGTCATGTTTATGACTAACCTTTTGTATGTCTCTATGTTACACTATAAATAGAGGCATAAGGGTTCATATTGTATACACTTGAAGATAATTTGGTGAATACATGAAAGAAAGAAAGTTATATTATAATGTTCCTCTTGTCTTATATTCTTCTTGTCTTCATCTTTATATTGTTCTTTTGTTCTTAAGTTTTACAACAATATTTAATTTTTTTATATACAGATCCTTTAATATATAGTTCAAGAAATATAATGTATCTGTATTTTTAACATAGTCATGCTTTCTTTTCTGTTTATTTTTTATTGATTTTAGTTTTTTACTACATATGAAACATTTGTCTATAGCAAGTCGACTTCTAACAAAATGTAATTCAATTAATATGATAATATTATTGTCTATATATTTTAATGTGATGTCTTTATTATGGATGTCATGTCTTTATTTACTTTCTTTCTTTCCGTTTGAACTTGTAATTTTCTATAAATTTAATGTTACACCACCTAGACATTTTGTAATATTTTCTTTATACGTATCTTTTTTTATAGCCAATTTCTTTTTTGATTATTAAAACTTACATTTAGTAATTAAAATATATTAATTCCTCTGATATAATTAAAGATTTTTCTTCATGAAGCTTTAAAAATATCAAACCTCCAACATTTGACACAAGATTTTCATGCTATATTCTGTGAATAGTTATATTCTTATGTCAAACTTACATACAAAATGACTTAGCTTTGAACTTAGAGATGAATATATGTACACTCCACTATGATATATTTACTTATATAAATTAACTTTTCTAATGTTAATTAGGGGACAAACGTGCAACGCACGTTTCAAGGACTAGTAAGTAAAAAAGGACTAACTAGGAAAAAGAATGGACTAGTAAGTAAAAAAGGACAACCAGGAAAAAGAAAAAAATTCGCCGCTGCCGGGGATCGAACCCGGGTCACCCGCGTGACAGGCGGGAATACTTACCACTATACTACAACGACTTGTTGGTTAAATTCTGTATTGCTTATTAAAAGTAATTCTGTTAGAAATTTTGTTGAATATAATTGATTTGTGAAAAATAAAAATGACATATTTATACTTTATTTTGATAATTTTTCATTATTTTATTATTCTCTATCATTTCATCTCCATTAAATTAGGGGTCGATGTTCAGTCCTTTTCAAACTTTAATTCGACTTTTCATTTTTCGATTATTGAAAAATGTGCATTGAATATCATACCAAATTAGTTTGGTTCGATTTTTTTGAGGTATAACTCGATTTGGATCGATCTTTCTAAAATGATTTTTGAAAAAAAAAATTTACTCCGAGGTGAAATTAATTACAAAATCAAAGCAAAAAAAGGGTAAATTGTTATTGGTAGTAGTAGCAGGCAGTAGCAAACAAAAACAACTTTGAAAAAATTTGGTCGTTTGGAGCTTGAGATGATGGATACGAGTCATAAGCTAGGGCAACTATTGAACTCAAAAATAAGATAACAAATTAATTAGGGATGGGCTTGGGGTAGTTGGGTTGGATCATGAAATTATTTGGATAATTATTAAGATTGATTGAGAATTTATTAAATTCGCTTTATATCAATGATACATAAATTTCTGAAATTTGCTCGAATTGGTGATACCTCAATTCACTCTATATCAATAATACACAATAACAAATGCAAAACGAATTGCTAAATAGGATTGAATTGTTGTGTTAGTTAGCTTGATAGGTTGTCCTCTTTTATCAGGATTGGAATGTCTAAGTTAGCTTCTCCTACCCTCTTTTTGTAAAGACTAATTTTTTTAATCCTTGTGTTATATTCGGAGGTAAGGCCAAACTCCCTTATTGTATGCATCTTTCGATATATAACACCTCATGCATGAGAAATTATTTTTTAAAAAAATAAAATAAAATAATTGTATTATTGATACAGAGTGAATTGTCTATTTTAAAAGTATGGTGCACCTTTTTGAGGTGTAATTTCTTTTGTTTTTGGTCTTTTATTTTTATGTGTAGAGTAGTTTTTATGTTGTAGTTTCTGAAATTTTGATGAAAATTTCTGGCTTTTCTAATTAATTTTTATTAATTTGATTTCCACAACCATACTTTTGTTGGAAAATTATTTGCACAACGGAAGCATACCAGTTTCATACAACTTACATGAATAATAGACAATACATAGTTTATGCTAGAACAAGTATAATCATGTTAGAGCACATTAACTTTCTGAAATTTTATTCAAGAATTACCTCTTGAAACGTGAGCAGATACATTCAAGCAAATCCACAAGCTAGTCGACAAGCTAGAACCTTCAAGCGAATCCACAAGCTAGTCCACAAATTGGACGACAGTTCTATGGTGTTCTACAGTGATCCCAAATTCACTTCCGAACTCTCTCAATACTTGGGTGGACAAGTATCGTATATAAAACGTATTCACCTTCAAGGGTTAGAAGAATCCCTATTTATAGAGATTTCTTCCTAGTCCAAGGAGGAGAAGAAACACAGTCTTTCCTTAGAATAGAAAAAGACATGTACTTCTCCATTTCCTTAGAATAGAAAAAGACGTGTACTTCTCCCTTTCCTCAGAATAGGAAAAGACATTTACTTCTCCCTTTCCTTAGAATAGAAAAAGACACATACTTCTCTCTTTTCTCCTTAGAATAGATTCTGAATTCTAGTTAAATATGAGCACGGTAGGGACCACAAAACTAATTACTGAGGCTTTCTATTATGGAAATAATTCTAAATAATTGATTTGAATTATTCTTACCATAATAAATTACAAATCATTCCACTAGAAATTCGTAATTGCACTCCTCAATTTATATTCCGAAATTTCCCATTAAACACATATGTAATTCCTCATGTTAAGATTATAGATATTAATCAATAAATTAAATTACTGACGAATTTAATTCAATGATCTATTTCCTTTAGAGCACTGCTTAACTTATTTTATGTGTTGGATTCATAATCCACTTGCAAGGTTTGACACGATGAAAACTTATAAGCTTCTCAAAAAGGCATATCATCAATCTCTATATCGACATGGATTCCATCAACTAACTTATAATTTCACCAATATATATTATCATCATCAAATCTACCAGACATATTGACTCATCTTAGAATATCACTTTTTAATAAATCAAAACGATAGTTAACAAATACAGATCATAATAGTTATATCAAGATTAAGAATATGAGTACATTTAATAGTTTAGAGAATATGCTTTTGTCAGTCACTCTAAATCAACTATCTCTACTCGGTCCCGTTCAACACACACAAAATAGACTAGCACAAGAAGTTGGAGCTATACCATTCTCATAATCAAGATAAACTACATATAATCTTGTGCTACAATCGTACCGATGGCATGTCCAATTTCCATCTTAGATTGTGAATAATTTTTTTTATACTTTTAAGAATCGATGATTTAATCTTCTGTGTATAAGCTTAAACTCTATACACTAAATCATCTACTATATAAGTAAACAGACACTATAAATGAATATATGATCTATTAAAAATGAATAAATAAATATTCTATAATAAATATTATATCTAAACACATGATTAATAGTATATATCTCAACAACTTTTATTAATCTGAAATTTTGATGAAAATTTCTGGTGTAATTTCTTATGTTTTTCGTCTGCATTTCACATGAATCCCCTTGAGTCATATATCGTCCAGAGAATTAAAAAAGTGACCAAACTTTTATTTATAATTGATTTTCTGAGTTAGTGTAACAATATTACTACTCAGAGTTTCAGATCAATACATAAAACAAAAGCATATACTCATGAAGCATACATATTTATTCTACTAGTAAACATATTTAAAGTAAATTAAATTTAAACACCATAATAGGTCTTCAGAATAGATTCACATCCCATGCCTTCTTTAGTGTTGTTGAAAGCACGGTAGCAGAAATCAAGGTATTCAGCATGGACAAATGGCTTAAAGAGTAAAGGATGATCTTCATCTACCAGCTCTTTTGGTGTCTTTATTATGTGTCCAGCTTTAGGTCTTGAAAAAAAACCAATTGAGTATCTTGCTTCTTTTCCTCTCATAATCACTCTATGATATGGTGCATGCAACCGACCATTTGTCCATGCCTACGTACAAAAACAATCATTCATATATATTTTTTACAAAAAAAAAACTCAAAAATTGAAAGATAAAAAATGTTAAATACGTTTGAACTTTTATATATATACAGAAAAATATAAAAGATTTGTTGGAAATAATAATTCAAAGTTGAAATAGGAATCCTTAATTTATTAGGATTTGTTATTTATGATATTTACTCATTTATGTTTAATTAGGATTTGTTAGTTAAAGTGGTTCCTAGTCCTAGTTTATAAATAAAATATTTTCCTCAGAAAAACATAGAAACCACAAAAATATATAGAAACATATAGAACTTTTGAGTTTATAAATAAAATATTTTCCTTCAAATTAGTATCAGAGCTTCTATGATACTGGTAGAAGATCTTAGAGTTTCCGCTGCCGGCGGACGGATATGACCCATATATGTTGCCTGTCTGGCCAATGATCATGTTGAAAAAAGATGGACGAATAATATATGCATGAAAAGAACATGCTAGGAGGAAATACTTATAAAAATATTGCAGATTTAAAGAAGTGCAACCAAGTACAAGAGGAAGAAACTCTTCTCTAAATTAAAAGTTGAAGAAAGTCAAAAAATAAAAACAAAAAAAAAGAGTTGATGGGAAGGGCATCAACGAGAGTTGGAGAGGGAGTGCTCCAACACCAAAAACAAAAAAAAAACGTTGGTGGGAAGGGCATCAACCTTGGAGGTTGGAGAGAAGTGTTCCAATACAACCAAGAGAAAAAATATCGTGAGTTGGAGAGAAAGTGTTCCAACACTTGAAAGTTGGAGAGAAGTGCTCCAACACAACCAAGAAAAAAATATCGTGAGTTGGAGAGAAAGTGCTCCAACACTTGAAAGTTGGAGAGAAAGTGCTCTGACACAACCCAGAAAAAAAGTAAATGAGAATTGAAGAGAACTACTCCAACAATTGAAGATTGAAGAGAAATTCTCCAATACAACAACAATGACAAGAAAATAATTGAAGATTGGAGAAAAGTGTTTTTTCAATACAACAATAATGACAAGAAGAAAGAGACAAGAGTATACAACTTTGAATTACGGGAGAATGTTGGAAATAATAATTCAAAGTTGGAGTAGGAATCCTTAAATTTTTAGGATTTGTTATTTATGATATTTACTTATTTATGTTTAATTAGGATTTGTTAGTCAGAGTGGTTCCTAGTCCTAATTTAATTTAGTTTTTACTTTTATAAATAGGAATGCTACTAGTTATTTTCAATATACAGAAAAACATAAAAACTACAAAAATATACAAAAACATATATAGAACTTTTGAGTTTATAAAAAAATATTTTCATTCAGAATTTTCACATTCAAAAAATAGTTATACGATAATCACCCATAAAAATGGAATTAGTAATCTAAAGAAAAGGCATGTTACATATCATTACTAGTTAAAATAAATAGATATTATAAGATGTATATAGAAAATTATACTATATATTGATAAAAAATATTAAATATTAAATCTTGAATATCCTTGGTGCTCAACAACATATTGGGTTTTGATGAGTTGAAAAGGCTTACATGTAGTGGGTCTCCAATCATGACAATGAAAGTGTCTGGTGTAGGATCAGCATTGATCCATTGCCCATCTTTGGTTAAAATTTGAAGACCGTTTACCTGATTTTGGTACAGTATTGTAAGATTGCTCGTGTCCGTGTGAACATTCATTCCCATTTCAGTCTCACTACTTTGAGGTGCTTTATACTTCATCAATCGAAGAAGGTAGTTGGTCGAATTCATATGCTCATCCATGTACTTTTCCATGCCCAAACTCTCCAAAATCATTCTATTTACTATCTGGTCTAATTCTGATAGTTTCTCTGAATATGATTGAATAGTTTTACTGGAAAACACATATACAAATTAAAATAATAACAATAAATTAAAAATGACATGTTATAATAAGAATTAATGGAGAAGATTAATGTTTTACCAAAAAGAAGATTTTCCTTGGGGCCATAGAGTTTGAGTGAATTTTTCAGCTTTATTGTGGATGTTAGCATCTTCAATACACAAGCTTTCATAGAGTGGAATTTGAGGACACGGTCCAATGTAGCCATGAAGAGGTCTGGTTGAAATGTTTTTAAGTTTGGTTTGTAAAGGGAGATCAAAAAGCTCTTGTGAGACTTCAAAAATAGATTTTTTAAGGTGTATTGAAATTTTATCAAAGGAAGCTTCAAAACAACCATATTCTACTAGTGCTTTGTGAACTTGGCTTTTCACTTGGTTCCATACAAGTGTGCCTGACTTTAGATCTTCATGAAAAAAGTCTATCTCTGGAAGCTTGATCATATTTTCTTGGAAGAATAGTTTTTTGCTTTATGTTTGTTATGCTTAATTCCATGTATGCAGATGAACATATATTTATTTAAAGAATTTGGTATAAAATAATGTTGTGTGAAGGTATAAAACAAAATTGGATATTAATTTCAAAAATTCATATATTCAATTCCAACTGTTTGAATGCCCAACCCTATTATTAGGTTTGTAAGGATATCAAAGGATAGAATAGGCTAAAGTAACGTGTTCATTTAAATAATATCTTTTAACTAGTTATACTTATATAATCTCTAAAAATTGAGTCTTAGGTATGAAAAAATTATTGGTAGGGAGCATTTTTCAAATGAGGCCCTACGCGGCGCGAATTCATACTAGTCTGACTCCAATACGAGTATCAAACACCAGGTGGCAAATCAAAATAAAATAAAATGTACTGACGTTAATGTATTTTTAGCAATTAATTATGTTCAGCTTTTCACACAAGTATCTCATAAATCTCATTTATTTTTGGATAATTTTCTCTTTTTCAAATATCTTTATAAAAAGAATGCACTACTTTCAAAAGATAAAACATATCCCCATTAATATTTATAAATGGACCATTCTATTAAGAAGTTGATCATGACTTATACCAAATAATTGATGTGCAAAGAGAAATAAACCTCTGCGCTTTAAAGGAAGTAGAAGACTAGTATAGGAAATAGGACCATCCAACGCCAAATTAATCGAACTTCAATACGATTATCATACACCAATTGAAGAATCCAAAAAAAAAGAGATTATTATTACTTCAATTAAACATGTGCTTTTTGAAACAAACAATAATCACCACAACATGAAAGAGAAACCAATATTCTAAGGTAAAATATACTATTTTGACATAATATATAGCTCAGCTATCGCACAACTGGCTATCCTAAAAAAAATTGCTAGACAAAAAATACATTCAAGAAAACTATACATAATAGTGATATCATGTAAATATATGACGCGTGGGGCTAACTCAACTCCAAAAGCTAACTCATATTTGAATTAACTAAAAAACTCAATCTGCGCCTTACTTAACTGTATAACTTACAATTCCAACTTAATTCAATAATGTAGCTCTTGCTATGTGAATCAACTTTGTTACCATAAGCCGTAACTGCCTCAAAAAATATCCCCAATGAAGCTCCAAATCTGAGAAACAACACAACAACCAATCATTACTGCCCTGGTTATCCAAGAGTGCGACCTAATAGTGAATGAAGTGAGTTGAGAATCACGAGTCAAAACAACCAATTTATTTTTATCTTTCTAAGCTTCAATAACCAAAATTAGATAGTATATTTGTTGGTAGCAAGTGCACATGGAATCAATGATGTGCTTGCAAATTGACCCGAACACTAGTTATAAAAAAAATACTCCCCCGTCCCATTTTATATGTCACTTTTTTACTTTGCACTTGCATTAAGAAATAATGTAACTTTACCCTTCTACCCTTATTTAATTTTTTTGGAACTCAAGTTTTCAATCAATGAATATGAATTAATTTATTTTAATTAATTAATTTAACCAATGAACATGAATCATTTACTTAACTTTTCTAAGTTGGTCAAATATATATTTTCAAGGCTAACAACTCACAAGGGTAAAAAAGGAACAATATGGTAATTTATGCATTGATTTTATGAAATAACAAGTATTGTGAACTAACTATTTATAGAAAGGGATGACTTATAAAATGGGACGGAGGGAGTACTAGCTAACCCCAATTTTCAAATTTGTTTAGGAATAAGCACCAATTGCATGTGTAATTGATTGTATTTGAACCTAGTTTTGAAGAATTTGGAGATGGTTTTTTCTTACTTCAAAACTGCCTGAGTTTCGGACAAAAACAAAGTTGTCACTTTTGTTTTGCTTATTTTGCTGAACTTTCAAAATTTGCTTATTTTAAAAAATAAAAATATCTTTAATTCATTAAAAAATAGCTCAAAATATCATCCTTTACGGTTTGCATTACTTATCAAATAAATTGACACAGTTCAATAACATTTAATAACATATAAAGCTCTACTTAATTAAAATATACAAACCACCTGCATGTTTCACATTGAGTAGCACGTAAAAAAAATGCTCTTACAAGTTTTAAGAGATGTGAAAGTTTCAGATGATTATATTTCAAATATCTCAAATTGTGTTGATCTTAAACAATGCACTATGTATGGATTGAAGAGTCATGACTGTCATATTTTAATGCAACAACTCCTTCCTATAGCCTTGAGGAATCTCTTGTCAGTTAATGTTCTTAAGCCATTAATTGAATTAAGGAATTTTAATTTTTTAAAGGCATTTGTTCAACGGTTATGAATATAAGTGAAATAGAAAAGCTCAAAGATCGAGTTGCGATAACTCTTTGTCAGTTGGAGAGAATATTTATTCCATCTTTTTTTGATATCATGGAGCATCTAGTCATCCATTTAGCTGAAGAAACAATGTTGGAGGGACCTTCACAATATCGTTCAATGTGGACAATAGAACGGTATTATTTTATTATTTTTATTTTAATTAAAGAATGGTATTGAACTTCTTGAAATTTTTTATTTAGGTTCTTGCTTAGTCTTAAAAACTATGCAAGGAGTAGAAGTCATTTAGAAGGTTCGAATGCAGAGGGACAATGCATAAAGAATGCATGACATTCTTCTCAAGATACTTAGATGATGCAGAGACAAAGTCTAATCGAACATTAAGAAATAATACTTTGTCTAATGAAACCACGAATCTGGAGGGTTTATTCTTGATGACATTACACATGCTCAAGCACACAAATATGTTTTATTTAATTCTGCCTCCACAACTCCATAACGTGAGTAAGTATTAAATCCTTGAACATGCATAACAATTAATTATTAAGTAATAATATCGACAAGTTCTTTTGTTAAGTATATATGTGTTTTACTTCTGCAGAGAACATATAAAAGAAATCAAGAAGGGAAATCCTTGTCTATCAAGACATGATGTGAATCGGATTCACAATGAAATGACAGATGTTGAATGATTCGATAAGCATTACATATCTTGTTGTTCATTACTAATAAATTTTTATCTTCTTTTTCTATTTTCAGCATATCAACGTTATTTTTTATTATTTGCGAAAGAAGTCAAGTATGATGTTGGGAGCACGTATAAATACACAACTGTGGATTGTGTATTAGGTAAAAAAATTAATCAATTTGGAACAAATATGCAACTTAGAAAGTGAGGAAAGTTGTGTTGATGAGGAGCATGTTATTGGTGACTACATTAAAGGATACAAACTCTATGCTGCTATCCCATTACATCTGGTAGATCATGTCTTTGTCCCTGTTGTTTTATTAGGAAAATATATTTTGAACTGGTTTAAGAGTCCACTTAATTTTTAAGAAAAATCAAGATTAACTGTTGTTTTCAAAAGACTAAAACAGAAATCTAATGAAAACTTAAAAAGGGTTCGAGGTCCTTATTAACATTCTAGGAAGGTTTTAAAAGCACCTAGAATGTCCACTAATGTGGTTATCCGGTAATTAACTATTTGGCTAAATTTTTTATTGACTTAGTTTGAATTGAACAAATTCATAGTTAAGACCATTTTAGGAGAGGAAAGGAAAAATATTGAAACATTACCTAAGTGAAGCCTTTTGTAAAATTATTTATTTATTTTTTAAGTTAAGATAAGAGATGAATAATTTGGTTAAGTAATTAATTCAAAAATGGGTGTCCTTCGGGGATTTGAATGTTCGACTTTAATATTAATTTTGAACAAATAAGCACATAATAGCAGTTAAATAAATAGGGAAAAGAGAATTTGGGCCCAAGTCTGGATTTGTTCGCCTGGGCCAGTACTTGGGCCTATTTTCATTTTTTGGGCCTTCGGCCCAATTCTTGCCCATTCTTTGCACCTGTCCTAGACTAACAAGAAAAATATATTATTCCCTTTGGGCCTCAGGCCCAATTTTCCCACCTGTCCTAAATTCTAACAAGAATACTAATAAATAAAATGACGAGGGCTTAGGATTACTATTGATAATGGCGCCTCCGTGATTTGGCAAAGGATTACTATTGACATTGGGCGCGACTGTCTGAAGAGAGACCACATTCTGGTCAATCAGGTCTTGGATCTTATGCTTCAGGTTTATACAGTCTTCGGTATCATGTCCAACACTGTTGGAGTGATACGCGCACCTCTGATCAGGTCTGTAAAACTTTGAGCTAGTGTCAACCGGCTTGGGACCCACTGGATGAATATATACTGCCGCGGTTAATCGCTCGAACAACTTTGTTCGGCTTTCAATAAGCGGAGTGAAAATTCTAGCAGGCTTCTTCTCAAATCTGGGACGGGAGGGATCGTAATTGCCTTG
>NW_006239512.1:263905-264117 GCF_000226075.1 Solanum tuberosum | reverse complement strand
CTGGGAGGAGGGGTATTTTGATAACTGGGGGGAGGGGTACTTTGGTAATCATTCGGTGCATAACGAGCCGAGTACGAACCCTGTGAAGGTCGAGAACGACCTTGGTATGATAAGGATTTCCTTGCGGTCTTCTTCCCCTCGTAAGAGATAGTGGACACATCCTCACTTTTCTTCTTCAACAAGCCCGAAGATCCGGGCGAGGCAGCAACACG
>NW_006239512.1:262561-263502 GCF_000226075.1 Solanum tuberosum | reverse complement strand
CTCAGACTTCGGCTAAAGAGCCGCATTAACAAAGCTTCGTCTCTTCCAACTCCCACGAGTTGGTCACAGTAGGCCCTCAGGTGTGCTAAGGGGTTCCCCGTTCCTCCGAATATGTCGAATTTTGGCACCTTGAACCCTTCCGGGAGGTCCAAATTCGGATGAATGCACAGGTCTTCATAACTCAACCCTGCGACCTCAGGAATGCAGTTCAACTCCTTCATGGCTTTTCTAATTTCCTCCTTCATATCTATCTTGACGGTCTCTTCCTTTGACCTCCACTCTCTCTCCCTCTCCTCATATTGGTCGAGATCCGAACCATGGGCGTCATGCTCGTTGGGGACCGGTATTTGGAAAATGACTTTTTGTGGTAGTGGTGGAGCAATAGAGGGACTTTGGGCATTTTTAGTGGCTTGATAATTTTGAGGAAAAGTCTGAGGGTTGGTATTTTGATTTTGGTGATGAAGGGAAATGTGCGGGCGGTTAACATTTTGGCTTTGAGGGGGTAGGCCAGTTTGGTGGTTTGCATTGGAGGAAGGGAGTGGTGCTTGGAGGTTGGTATTTTGAGGAGGGGGTGGTGTTTGATAAAAGGCTGAGGCGTAATGGGGGTTTTGGGTCGTAAGGTCAATGATGGAGGGATTACGAACGGGACTTGAAGGCGGGTTCTGAGCTTGTTCCACGTTAGGAGGGGGAATTTAAGCTGGAGGTCTTCCGTCTGGTTGAGTGTTGACAGCAAAAATCGGAGGAGGCAAATCTTGTCTTCTCTGCATCTCGACCCTCATCTCAGCAATTTGTTGCATCAACTGCAGGATCAGTTCATTCTGATCGGCAAGGACAGGCTGAGCTACCACGACATCAGTAAGGTCGATTTCTTCGTTGTTATCACCCATTGCTGCTTTTCCTTTTTGGAAACTTTGGCTGGGAAAGGAATCTGTAGGCCCTTT
>NW_006239512.1:240686-261612 GCF_000226075.1 Solanum tuberosum | reverse complement strand
TTTTGACAAGGAGTGGGCTAAAATGTCCTCATTCAAAGCAACATATCACATAAATAGTTTAAAGCACACAAACATTTATCGCGTGTCCTAAACAAGTAGGGGGCCCTTTTGTGCCAAGGGTAGGCCTAGCGTATTTGAAAGATGTATGTGTAGAATTGAACCATTTTGTTACCCCCAAGAAAATTTCGCATATAAGATGATGTTCAAGAAGCGAAAATAAGCAGGGGAAGTAGGGAATAAACGAAAAAACACAAAGAAAAGGCCCGTGCAGGGGTCATTCGAAAAGAGTACCAAATTACAAGAAAGGCAAGCCCACGCAGGGGCAAATAACAATAAGTACATATAGAAAAAACCCACGCAGGGGCGAAATCCGCTAAGATGCTCCCGATGGCCCCGCCTCTGATCTGCTCATCTTGTTCTGTGCCATGAGATGTTGAAGCCTATATTGAATCATTAGCAAGTATCCTTTTGCTCCGGCGGCCTTTCTCTTCCCAGTCCTCGAGACACATTCCGCTTTTCTTATCTCCAATCCATAAGTTAAGCTCTCCCAAATCGCTTCTCAAGCTTTCTAATTCTTGAGTTACGCTCTCGAGGGCGTACTTATCCTCCTCTTGCTTTCGGAGAAATTCCTCGTGCATTTCCTGGGCTTCTCTCCTTACCTCTCTTAGTTCTATCAAAGCTTTAGACTCTTTGTCCTCTACACTGCGATAAATGTTTGGAACTGAGAAAGAGATACCTTGTATATTTCCCTTCAACCAATCTTTGTAGGTTTCATCGTACCCAGCATTGAATCGGTCCGCGGCGATGGTGTCCTTGTTCATTCGCACTGCTCTTTTCCATTCTTTCAGCATCTCTGAAGCCTCAGGCACTCTATCATCTCCGATGTCGAACACATAGATACAGTAGTATGTTTCTGGGGTGTAGTCTATCTTCTTCCGAACTGCCTCAGGACCCGGATGGGCGCATACGGGCGGATACCTTGAATACCTGGTAGAGGAAGCACCAGCTTTCTATCGCCCCGTACTATGGCATCTTTCAAGATGAAACGGTCGAACATCCTTTGGATATTTTCTTCTCTCAACTCGGAGAAAATCTGAGCCCATCTTCCTCTAGTTCTCCTATTTCTAAATCTGTCCAAAACATCATATCATTCAAACCCTTGAGAGAATTATTATCATCGAGGGTTTGTAGCTTTTGAGTTCCGTGTCCCTTCGCTAAGTGGCTCAGTATCCACCATTGGAGGAGGAGATTGCAACCCTGGAAGTAGCGATGTCCTTCCTTGCATTTTCCCAAAACACGGTACATGTCGGACAGGATGACAGGCGCGATAGGATAATACTTCACTTTCCCTTGGTTCAGATGCCCGTGGAAGAGAGTGTGTGCAAGCATTATTACCCGGGTGTTGACGCTGAGGCTCGGGCCTTGGGGAAAAACCATAGTGCCTAATAGCGCAATAGTGAATACCAAAGGTCTGATCCCGTCCAATTCTCTGAAGGTAACCCTGAACTCTTGATTGTAATTCGTATAAAAGGTTGCATTCCTTCGGCCCAGAAGGCGTAATCCTTTCTTAATCCGAGCCAATTTGTAATATCCTCAAGAGTAGGCTTGTTAGGGATTAGGTATGTTCCTGTTTTCTCACTCTTCTTTCAAGCCCTGTACCGACTGTGTCTATTTCATCCCGAATTTCCTCAATTGTCGGGGTGATTTCCATGGTTCCAAATTTGAACACCATTTTCTCGTTGTCCTAATAGCCTGTGAGGACTTCAATCAGTTCGAGCCACCCAACCATATTAACGAGTTCTGTTAAGGCTCCTACATATTTGTTGAGGTCCTTTTTGTGAAATGCATTGAGGTCGTTGTACCACATCTTGAGTAGAACCGGAGCTTCTACTACCATGTCGAATTTGGGGAATTGATCCATACCTACAAAACAAAGCACGGTTAAGATTCCCTCCCCCAAATAGGCAACAATCAGGTTTCCACACATACATCTTTCAAATGTCAGATAATATGGTATGTCGTTAGGTCGTGGACCTTGGACATGATTTTTTGGCGGTTTTACTAATGGTACTTAATACGCCTTGGGTATTAAGCCGTCTTAGGGTAATGCTTAGATTTGGATTTGGGTTTTGCTCTACTCTAGGTTGACTAGAATTGGCTTAGAAATGACAGTTACCCGAGTCGGACAAACAACGGGGTGAAGTCTAATAAACGACGTTGGATGACCATAAGCCAACTATTCGTTTATCACTTCCAAAAAATTCGATTTATGTTTTTTCTGAAGGACAGCCGTGGTAAGCCACGTAACCGCCTTTTTTCCTAATGCAATCTATTTGCCGTTTGGCGGAATCAGGTGCCATGAATGCCACAATCAATATAAGATACAATAATTTAAACAAGTAAACAGTTAAACACATAGCCAAATAATTAATCTTAAGGTTAGAACCATTCAAATCCCCAGCAGAGTCGTCATTCTGTTTTATTAGAAAAATATATTTTGAACTTGTTTAAGAGACGCCACTTAATTTTTAAGAAAACTCAAGAAAAATTGTTGTTTTCAAAAGACGAAAACAGAAATCTAATGAAAACCTAAAAAGGGTTAGAGGTCCTTATTAACATTCTAGGAAGGTTTTAAAAGCACCTAGAATGTCCACTAATGTGGTTATCCGGTAATTAACTATTTGGCTAAAATTTTTATTGACTTAGTTTGAATTGAACAAATTCATAGTTAAGACCATTTTAGGAGAGGAAAGGGAAAATATTGAAACATTACCTAAGTGAAGCCATTTGTAAAATTATTTATTTATTTTTTAAGTTATTATAAGAGATGAATAATTTGGTTAAGTAATTAATTCAAAAATGGGTGTCCTTCGGGGATTTGAATGTTCGATTTTAATATTAATTTTGAACAAATAAACACATAATAGCAGTTACATAAATAGGGAAAAGAGAATTTGGGCCCAAGTCTGGATCTGTTCGCCTGAGCCAGTACTTGGGTCTATTTTCATTTTTTGGGCTTTCGGCCCAATTCTTGCCCATTCTTTGCACATGTCCTACACTAACAAGGAAAATATATTATTGGACAAATTACTTAACTACACTCATTTACTTACCTTAATATCCATTTATCCCTACTTATTTCAAAATTTTCAAAAATCCCTTATTTTACCTATGTATCCCGTGCACAACGCTATGTATCCCGATATGTGGAATGTATCAAACCTAATGTATCCCGTGCACAACGCTATGTATCCCGATATGTGGAATGTATCAAACCTAATGTATCCCGTGCACAACGCTATGTATCCCGATATGTGGAATGTATCAAACCTAATGTATCCCGTGCACAACGCTATGTATCCCGATATGTGGAATGTATCAAACCTAATGTATCCCGTGCACAACGCTATGTATCCCGATATGTGGAATGTATCAAACCTAATGTATCCCGTGCACAACGCTATGTATCCCACTATGTGGGATGTATCAAACCTAATGTATTCCGTGCACAACGTATTTTTATTTTTATTATTATTATTATTTTTTGGGAAAGGGAAGTATTATAAGGGCATTTACTTAAGTGAAATATAATAAATATTCTAAAGGTCAATAAAAAATGAGTTTGTTTTAATTTCAACTCAAAACGGCTTTCTTTTGGGGAGTTGAATTTTTAGAATCTTAAGATTAATTTTGACAAATAAAACATATAATAACAATTGAATAGATAAGGAAAGAAAGTTTGGGCCCAAGTCTGGATCTGTCTGCCTGGGCCAATACTTGGGCCTACTTTCATTTTGGGCCTTTGGTTCAATTCTTGTCCATTTTTTGTACCTATCCTAGACTAAGTTTCGAAACTTACTTCTTTGGGCCTTAAGCCCATCTTCCACCTGTCCTAAATTCTAACAAGAATACTAATAAATAAAATGACGAGGGCTTAGGCCCAAAATAATAAAATACGAAAATGAAAGGTGGGTCTTTGACCCAATCTTTCCAAATTATTGATCTGTTGCTTCTTTCAACCTGGGGACCTGTTCGTCAATTCTTTAACTCGAAAGGGGGTTGACTCGATGGGAAATCAACTCGAATATGTATGAGTGGAGTCCAAAATAGACTCGGGAGAAGCCGGTTCATACATAGAAAAGAACAAAACAAGATGGAAATTAGAAAGGAAGCATACTCAAACTTATATGATAAAGTCAAAACAACGTAAAAAAGAAGAAGCAGTGTACATATGTGAATAGCTCACGCGGTCGATATTATACAAGATGAGCTAAAGAATGCATGCGACACTTAAGGAGAACCTTTACTTGGAATTGAACCAACCTCACGTGAAAAGATCAAACACAAAAGATGATAATAAATAAACAATTAAACTAAAAGTGGTCAAATGGAGTGACTTGTGACATAATCACTTAGGCAAAGATAATGACAAGGAGGCAATTATCAATTAAAATGGGGGAGACTGTTGAAGTTGATATTATTAAGTATAAAATGCAATATGGAATGTCATATACGGATGAAAAAAAAAGAACTAAATTCAAGAAGCAAAGAATAAGACTAATACTAGTTTACAGTAAAGTAGACCACCACCTTGAAAAATAAGTTTCCCTCTTAACATATAGCAGTCCACAAAATGACAAAATACAAAATCATTGTTTCATACCACTAAGAAAGGGCAGCAACATGCATATGTATTAAGGGGATAGACTTAAGTATTTTGGATATGAACAAATTAGTGTACGAAGTTAACAAAATAAACTAATGTTTGCAGAAATTTTGGACATGAATAAAAGATGGATTCTTGGCATTTTTTCAGAATTTCAAGTGAAGAAAGAGGACATGCATAAATAATAGAACAATACAGTAGGTTTCAATACAAGTTTTACATTGAGACATGTGTTTAAATCTGAACGAGAATAAATTAAAACTCAAACCTTAAGGTCATAATCTCTCTGAGATAAAAACTCGGTCAACATAAGCTATCCAAAAAAATGAAAAGAAAAATAACTCGTGCTTAGACACGGGAACAGGACACCACTATAACATGGAAAAACTTCAACTCAGATAAATATGAAACTTTGACCAATCGGTTACCTACGAGCTATATTCACCAAACTCTCATACGCATATAAGGCAGCATCCAGATCAAATTCCAAAGAGACACATGAGAGTACGAATTTCAAATCGGCAAAGCATATATGCCAATGAATATGATCAGAATACACCAATAAAAGACTTAAAACGAACAATAACTCGAATCTTGACATATTGATTCATTCATCCGACTCGAGAAAGAAGAATGAGGAATGTGACGTCAAAAATTAAAGCTTATCACAAATTTATGACCATATCCAACAGTAGATTCGAAAAGAAAAAGCCTTGAAACAAATTCGAATAGAGTGGCGGAGAAACGCCAACTTTAGCTACAGAACGACAAAAGACTTAAGTTGACACTAACTAACTCATGGAATCATCTAAACCTATGTGTCACATAAGCACTACAAACTCAAAGATGCATAATAACAAACCAGCCCCAGAACAGGGGGTTTTCAACATCACACATCAAAGTGGAAAGGAGAAAGAGAGTGTTATCGGGGAGGAGCATTACCTTGTTTCGAGCAGGAACTAGGACCGGCAAGCTGAGTAGAAACGATCTTTTTCCACCAAGATGCAATTCCTCCGAACCTATGTATTTGTATGTATTTTTTCTTAAATGGACTCAAATTTCTCTAACTATTTTTCTAACACAAAATTTCCCAACCCCAAAAAAGAGAACCACTCTCAACAGTGAGTAAGGGTCACCTTTATAGAATGACCCCTAGGGTAAAAATTGGGGAGAAAACAGATGAAAAATCGTGTAGGAGTAGGGTACATTTGAAATTCAAAATCATAAATTTCTTGCATCATTTAGGATAAACACCTTTTTTTCTCAAATTTTTGCCCCATTCCGAAAGAGGAAAGGGAAAAACGCTCTGTGATTTGTACAAACTGAAAGGGACCTGAGGAAGACGACAAAAATTTGTATTCTGCACTCGTCTGAGGCATGCTTCAGCCTGCTCTTTGCCGTGTATCTTAACGTCATGAGGACGCCGCTTGAATTGACGTTGTTGTGTGAAGCTGCTGCTGATGTCGTTTTGTTACTGCCGTGTACTGCTCTTGTTTCGCCATGAAGTTTGACGCGTGTTGTTGCTGTAATGTTGAACTTGAATTGTCATCGTTAGCTGCTGTTGAAGTTGATTAGGATTGGGAATTTGGGCCGGGTCGAGGGGGAAATGGGCTGGAAATTGCTGGAATTGGAATGGGCTGAAATTGGAAATAAGTTGGCGGAATGGGCTGGCCATAGCGGGAAAGGCTGCTGGAAAATTTAAAGAAAGGCCTCCAATTCTTGGTCCCTTTAAATGGGTTAGGGATAAAAAATTAAATTGGTTCAATTTCGGAGTTTGAGAAATAGTCAAATGGAGTTAAATAGTAAATTCGACTAATAATTAAATAAGGTGAAACAATATAATTAATTAATGAGCTTCTTAATTTTAACGAAATGAAATAATTAACTAAATTGTAAACTAATGATTCAAAATTATAACCATAATTTAAACTAAACTAATTTAATAAAATACTTACCAAAATTAAATTATTATTTTTTGAGACTCCTTTTGAGATGATTTTTGAATATTCATAAAATATGGTAATTATATACAAAATTATATAAAAGACATATTATTATTTAAAATTATAAAAAGTGGCAAATTATTTAAAATTATAAAAAGTGGCAAATTATTTAAAATAACTTGCAAACAATCGTTTGAAAATTAAGAAGTTCGGAAATTAATTATATCGAGAAAGGTCAAAATTGGGTGTCAACACCTGTACATGTTAAGGAAAAACTTGATTGCTTATTGGTTGTTTGTGTCGCTTAATAACAAAAGTATCAACGTTTATGACTCATATAGAGAAGCAGACCATGATGTTGTTAGGGTTTTGCCTTGATTTTCTTTCCTTGTTTGAAGTTTATTTTTTTCCTTAATGAAAAGTCAAAGTATTACCATAAATACTTGAACTTTTTCTGAAAGGAAAATATAATTCTCTTCCATATTTGGTTTATTATTTCCTTAGAGGAAAAGTTTAGAGATCTATAAATTGAAGATCTCTATTCTCATAGCATAACACAATAGTATGCACAATGTAGTTCTTTAAGAGCTTTGTTTATGGGGAGATTTATTCTCTCAACAGTTTTAATAGTTTCTTTTATTAGTTTTAATTATGTAGGTCAATTGGTCCTATCTTATAATAATATTATGTCTTTTAGTATAATTTTATTTGTCATCTAATTTATCGCCTTATGATTTGCAATTGTAAACTTCCGCATGACGCCCTATTCACCTTCGTAACCCAATAGATGCAACCATAAGTTTGAAGTTGAAAAGTTGGCTCAGCTCACCCTCTCAAAATAACAATATTGAATGACTACTACAATAACAGAGGAATCGATACATCATTGACACAAGAAGAAAATGGGTTCTTTGAGATAGTTTTCATCAATAATATACCTCAACAGTCACATGGTAGCTTGTAAGTTTTTATCAACAATTTATTATTCTCATTTATTTTTAATCCTCAGATATTCTTCTTCTTTTTGGATACGTTTTTTTGTTTTTGTTTTTTTTAACATATATGTTGCATCAGGGACTGTCGTATTTTTATGCTTGCATATGTCGAGTATTTCTCTTACACAGCCAAGGCATTTCAGTAGGTATTTTTGATGCAGATTTTCTACGTTCAAGATATGCTGCACTTCTACGGAACATGGGCAACATAAGATTGATGCCGGAGCCATAAGTGACAACAAGACACCTCGTAGGATTAATAGGCCTCACATAAATTATGAGAGTAGTGAAAGAATTGAAATTTAATAGTTGGTGTTTTGTTCCTACTTCTTATGAAATTTTTCCTTGATGATAGAATAGTAAATAAAGAAAAGGGTCAAATATACTTTGATACTCTATTTTTTTTACTGTTCAGTTTTATTCTCTGTTATACCTTCCTAATTACCAATGTGGAAAGAAACAAGATTTTAAAGTACTTTGATTCAATATTATGGAAGAAACCACACCCCAAAGGTGTGGCCTAGTGGTCAATGAAGTGGTTGAGAATCTTGAGGTCTCGGGTTCAAAACTCAGTAGAGACAAAAAAAAATGCTAGGTGATTCTTTCCGACAGAGTTACCTGATATTTGTTGCTTATGGAAGGTGATAGGTATCCCGTGGAATTAGTTGAGTTGCGCAAAAGTTGTCTTGGACACCGCAGTCATTAAAAAAAAAATTATGGAAGAAACTCAATAGTCTAAGTTCTTCATAATCTCAACTGATTGGACATATTTGACTAGGGTGAAGACCTTTCGAGTATTCTCTGATTTTTGCAAAAAATTGAACTCTAATTTATAATTTTTTTGTAGAAAAAAAAATGGTCTTTTACCTGTTTGCTGGAGATGCTAAATTTAATCTCGCTAACAGAACTTCCTTTTCAACAGATTGGATTTTTGAAATATGACGTTGCTAAAGAGGTTTGTGTTAAGATTGTTCATATCATTGAAGTACATCACTGCCAATGTGGTAGACAGAAACAACCGACGAATAGTAGCAACATCATCAACGGTTGAACATTCAGTGAAACAGTCACTTGAGTGCGGTAGAACTTGCAATGCAAAGGCTGCAGCAATCGTAGGAGAAGTGTTGGCAATGCGTTTCAAAGTGGAGGGTCTAGATCAAGTGCAAGTAAACGGGATCCATGTCAATGTAAATAAGGAGGTTGAGAAGAAAGGTTTCAAGAATCGCACAAAAGTTTGGGCTATAGTTAACGGCCTAAAGAGCAACGGAGTGAAACTTATTTTGAATGACAATAAAAATGACAGTTCTCGCCTCATCTCAGTAAATTAGTTGTACTCAATATGTAGTTGACTCTTAAAATAACATCATTTTTTTTTTCCAGATCCGTTAACTTCCGTAGTGAGTCCAATATACAAACACATTGCCATAATTTTTGTATATTAGATAGATAGTTTTTTCTTGTATGTGAAGAATGGCTCAAGAGTACACTGAGTCAGACGAGATCAAGATTGACACATCTACTTAATTTTAATTTGTATAAGTTTGTTTGAAGGTGGGTACCATGAAAGAGGTAAGTTCTCTCTGAAAGATAGACTCGGACAAGAATAGAGATTTTGCACTAGCCTCAATCTCAATCATTTGTTTTAAAATCCTTTTAGGAAGCACTCTCTTAACGTCATCTTGGTTCTATTGAAGCGTTAGAAGCGAGAGGGGTAATAGTTTGTGCACACTTATAAATTCCATGGCCACTCACTTGAACTTGTGAAAAAGTTAAAGTTGATTTTTTGGGAATATGATAAATTGTTCTACTAATGTTTCTAGAATAGTGTAGGATAATATCTAGGATAATTATCTTTAAAAATATCTAGATATCTAGAAGATAAAGTTCACTAGAATTTTCTTTGTAGAAGTATCTACAAGAATTTCTAGAACCATCCATGAACAAGTATAAATATGGGTGGTCTTGTACATTTGTAAGTAACCCAAGAATAACCCAAGAACAACCCAATTAAAGAGTCTTCTTCTATAACCAAGTTCTCCTATCCAAATTATTCCTTCTCCTTTCTAGCTTCCTCTTCTTTGGTTGAGTATTCCGATCTTAGTTAACGATCTTGGGCTAGCAGAAGACTTCCCGAATTATATTTTTCTTCTGCTATTCTCTACATGGTATCAGAGCCATAGCCGTAGATTGTCTTGTGGGTATTATTTCAAGATCGGGTTAGTGGAAGATTCAATTGGTTGTCTATATGGATTTTAGCGATCGTGCTAATGGACTGGGGATGGAGTTGTTGAACCAGTCCAATTACAAGGTATGAAAGACATGTATGGAATCATACCTTGTAGCAGAGGATTTGTGGGATGTTGTGAATGGGAGTAACACAAGTCCTCCTGCTGACGGACCGGAAAATAGTAGAATATACAAGAAGTGGAAGTAGGTTAATGCAAAGACGGAGTTCATTCTGAAGAGGACAATCTCCTCCGGCTTATTTGATCACATTATAAAGTGTAAATCAGCTCATGAAATATGGAGGACCCTCGATCGCTTGTTCAACAAGAAGAATGAAGCTCGGCTGCAGATATTGGAGAATGAATTGGCTAACACCACTCAAGGTAATCTTTCTATCTCTAAGTATTTTTTTAAGGATTAAGAACTTATGTTCTGAGATATGTTTATTGAATCTGGAAGAGGCTATTTCTGAAGCATGAATGAGAAGAATAGTCATTCGTGGGTTGAAACCTGAATATATTTCATTTGTGACGTCGATTCAAGGATGGGCTCAACAACCATCCTTGGAGGAGTTTGAAAATTTGTTGTCGTCACAGAAACTACTGTCGAAGCAGTTGGCTAGTGTATTTGTCAAAAAAGGAGAAGAAAATGCTCTTGTAGCCAACAAGAGGAATTTTAAAGGAAAAACAAGAGATGTGCCACACTCTTGATCCTCAGGTGGTTCACGCTCACCTGGAGAGAAGGAAAAACCTTCTAATTATTATGGTAAGAAGCCTCTCAGTTGTTATCGTTGTGGTGAAGTAGGGCACATAAAAAGATATTGTCGAGCCAAGAAGATCAATATGGCTCAAAAAATTGATGAAGAAGACTGGGAAAATTGTTTAGTAGCTGAGGCTCGAGCAATAGATGCTATGGTTTCTATCAACCTTGAAAGAGATTGGATCGAGGATTCAGAATATAATGCAGTCGATCACGTGGAGAAGCAAGACATTGATGTCATCGATATGAAGCAAGAAACTCCTGAAGATGTTCATAATGGTGATATGGTAGCTTCTATCGAAGAAATCAAGGAAGTAAATTCTGAACAAACATCAGTGCCTGGAGCCATATATGCCGATGGTGACCTATATGGAGAAAGTATTGAGAAAGATGTATGAGAAGTTGAAGTCTTTGATCAATCATCAGCCATATCGAGGTCAGTCATTGACTTAGATCAAATATTGGAAGCGGAAGTATATGGTCAATCGTCTGCAATATCAAGGTCAACTAATGACTCAGAGCAAATTCTGGAAGCAAATAGAGAAAGTAGAGATCAAATAGAGGAAGAAGTTGATATTGAAGTCTTAAAGACAAACAATATGATTTTTGAATGTTCTGAAGCTGCCAAAATATCTATTAATGAGATTATAAAAGAATATGGCAGTGGATCCTATGTTGGCGTTGAGACATCACATCAAATTGATAGTGTTTCTCTGGATAATATAATTATCGAGAAGTTAAGAAAAAAGGAGGAGTCTGAGAACTCAACAAGGAGATAATCTACATGGATCAATTACTGATGAAAAATCACTTGAAGAACTTGGAAGAAATTGTTGAGATCTTCACCAAGACATGGCGCAATGCTTCGTTTGAGTTCTTCCGCGACAAGTGTGGGATAGTTTTCAAAAAATCACTTTAAGGGAGAGTGTGAAAAAGTTAAAGTTGATTTTTTGGGAATATAATAGATTGTTCTAGTAATGTTTCTAGAATAGTGTAGGATAATATCTAGGATAATTATCTTTAAAAATATCTAAATATCTAGAAGATAAAGTTCACTAGAATTTTCTTTGTAAAAGTATCTACAGGAATTTCTAGAACCATCCATGAACAAGTATAAATATGGGTGGTCTTGTACATTTGTAAGTAACCCAAGAATAACCCAAGAACAACCCACTTAAAGAGTCTTCTTCTATAACCAAGTTCTCCTATCCAAATTATTCCTTCTTCTTTCTAGCTTCCTCTTCTTTAATTGAGTCTTCCAATCTTAGTTAACGATCTTGGGCTAGCAGAAGGCTTTCTGAGTTATACTTTTCTTCTGCTATTCTCTACAGAACTTGCCGACAAATATGGTACAGAGTGTATAGTAAAGAAAATCAAGTTTTGTATATATGTAAGGCAAATGCAACTTGCAACTATTTTAAATAATAAAGTGATTCATGAACAAGCTAATAATATAATGGTAAAATGGTTGGTATATAAGGGCTAATTTGTTTTCATTAATATTGAGACGTCTGAATCTAAATGCACATTTGAATAATTAAAATGTTGTTTCTAGATTTGCACATTGAATAATTAAAACTAATTATTTTTCAATATTTGAATGTACATAATCTATTTATATGTACATAATAAATATACGATTTAAATAAAAATTAATTAAATATTTCAAAAGAATTAATAAAATAAAATCATTATTTCATTAAAAAAAATGGAACACTTATACTTGTTAGTGATGGTGGAAATAGTTTGTAGTGGTGGTGGTGACGGTAATAGTTGTTGTTAGTGGCAAATAATGATGGTGGTGATAGTTATGACGGTGAAGATGGTTGATGTTGTGGTGACTATCATAATGATGACGATTGGTAGTGGTGTTGGTGATTGTAATGATGAAGTTGGGTGATGTTAATAGTTGGCGGTGTTAATGATGGTGGCTAAAGAATGTGTAGTCGTTGGTGATGTATTTGTGATAGTTGGTGGTGATGCTAGTTATGATGATGGAGGTGGTTGGTAGTAGAGATTGACTATAGTGGTGAAGGTGGAGGAGGTGACAGTGGTGGCGGTGATGATGACTGAAAAATGTATGGTGGTAGTTGTCGACGGCTACTGAGATGGGGGAGGCGGTAACAACAATAGATATAATTATAATGATGGAAAAGGTAAGTGTGGTAGCAGTTGATAGTAATAGTCAGCAACTGTGATTGTGATGACACATATGATTGGTTGTAGACAAAGGTAATAGTGGTTGACAATGATGATGACGACATAGGTGGTTAGTAGTAGACTAGTAGTGGCTGGTGATTGTGGATAAAGTAATGGCTATATATACAACCAAATTAGCGGGTCCTTTCCTCTCATCATTCTCACAGAAAACACTACAGACATACAAAGCACAATAATGAATCAATAAATCAAATAATGGAGTACGTAACTACCAACTCATGATAATTCAACTTTTGTCTGTTCTTCAAACCAAGCTTGTTTTCTCCATTTGCACATATGCCAACTCCAGCACATTTTCAGATTCTTCTCAATGTCTCAAAATTCCCCAAAAAACGTTGCCGTTATCGGTGCTGGTCCTGCGGGACTCGTTGCAGCCCGAGAACTCAAACGCGAAGGGCACATTGTAGTTGTATTCGAGCGAGAAAATCAGCTAGGAGGCACATGGATTTACACTCCACACACTGATTCCGACCCAATTGGGATCGACCCGAATCGGAGAATTGTTCATTCAAGTCTTTATTCATCACTTCGGGTAAACCTTCCACGTGAAGTAATGGGTTTCCGTGACTACCCTTTCGTGGCCACGAAAAAACCCAATAGAGACCCGAGACGGTATCCGGGTCATAGGGAAGTGTTGGACTATTTGAATGATTTTGCGTCTGATTTTGGGCTTATTGAACTGGTGAGGTTTGGAACTGAAGTTGGATATGTGGGATTGTTGGAGAATGGAAAATGGAAGGTTAGTTCAAGAAAAAGTGAGAATGATGATCATGTTGTGTTTGTTAATGAGGAGTATGATGCTGTAGTAATCTGTAATGGACGCTTTACTGAACCGCAAATAGCTGATATTCCTGGTAATTTATTTAAAGTTTTGATCTTTAAATGTTTATTTGTAATAATGGAACCGCAGTTGACTTCTCACTTTCCATTTATATGGGATAACTTATCGCATTAGTTCAAATTGTGGCATAAGTAATTTTCAGGACTAATACCTCTAACCAAATGTAGGATAAAATAACTTAAATTATTATCCTTCATCCCAATACCAAACGTCCCCTAGTGTCTGTTCTGCCAAGAATTGAACATTAGTTTTCAAGTTTTTACTCCATCTCTAAGCCACCCTTGGAGCATTTTGATCTTTTAAGTCTTCACAGTTAAAGATATGGTTTTAGACTGCTAGATTGTAGCAGAATGGAACCTTGTTTAGTCAGGATCGGGTTTGTGGTAAGTATAGATTCTTTGAGGAAAAAAGTCTACTGATAAAAAAAATTCATATTTGTGTAAAACAAGATTGAAGTTATATTCACTGTGCAAAGAATTATTGCACTTTAGTATAGTTGGTTGTAAAGGGTACCTGCAATTGCCTAATAGTTTGGCTGTCTTTACCTTAACCTTTTTCTTAATAACGGTGGTGCACTTGCGTCCTCCCACCCTGCATCTGATAACTTTACCCACCAAAGTTTAGGTAGACACAAGGAAATCACCCAACTTTTAGTTTCTCCTAAGACTTCTCCTGTGGTCTTCGCAAACTTCATCAACATCATGCTAGTCTTTTATTGCTGGTGGTCTATCGAATTTGATCTTTTTGCGTATCAACATTGCATGTATACTTTTTTGACTGCAGATTGTAACACTACAATGGAATATATCCATTACTTATGTTTAAATTTGTGGTCATCATTGATTTTTCAAGGGAATAAGTCATTTACTGTTGGAAGATTCATTCTTCATTACAAAATTTGAAAGAAGATGTCAAGTATTTGGTAATCCATTTATAAAACCCAAGCTGATTTGTACATTAAGCGAATAGGTCTATCGTACTTTGTGTTTTAATAGTTTTGGCTGATCAAAATTAACCTTTTCATCAGTGTTACATATACACCATTTGGCATGGTTTTCCTGTACACTCAATTAGGAAATTTGGGTTCCCATAACACTTGAAAGTTGATATGTCTCCATGACAAAGCATGAATATTCTAGGGATAAAAGATTAGCCTTTATTTTATTTTAAAAGTTTCAGCCAATTTTTAAATTTTTTTCTTTTTTAAGATCAATTCAACATAGTTTTGGTTTCATTAGTTTCTGTCAGGCTATCATATGAAGAATATTTTGGTTTTGTCATGGTTTTGGAAGTTATGCGAGCAATTCATATTTTTTTAAGTTTTGAGTTAGTTTTTTCTTTCCTACATCTTCTTTAGCTTTCAGATTCTTTTCCACTGTGTCTGAAATCATATGTTGCTAACCTTCCAGTTAACTAAGTCAATATGCAGTATTAAAAGTTTCTAACCAGAGGTCTCTGCCTTTTTAGGAATTGAAGTATGGCCAGGAAAGCAAATCCACAGCCACAATTACCGGGTTCCAGAGCCTTTTCGAGATCAAGTATGTGTCATGTGTCATGTGCATTGTTCCCTTGAGAGGTTTAATGTTTCTAATTTGGTAGTGCAGCAATATTGACTTTGAAATAGCTTGCAGTTATTTAGATTAATATTTGCCCTACTTAGTGAAAGTTAAAATGTTAAAACTGCAAGTGTGGATTCACTATAACCAAAACTCTTTGGACAATTGTATTATTCAAATCTTACTTTTGCATAAAACATTGGAAATGCGAGGAATGCAACTACAAAATGCAGATAATTTGTTAATTTAGATCCACCTGTTTTTTTAATGAAATACACATGGATAGTTTAAAGCTATACTAGTCCTTGTTCTTAGGAAGCTATGTAGAAAAAGTACTTCTATACTTATTGGAGCCTTGTTATGATATGGAGAAAATGCTGTGAGGTTGTGGTCTTGCTTGCTTATTTCAGTGGTTTGTCTTGTTGACATGTCGCTTTCCATCTTTAGTTTGGTTGATAGATAGATTGGTATGAAAACATTCTCCAATATTTTAAATGTGTGACTGGATTTGATTTCCTTATATCCTAAAAAAGGTCATCTTCCTGTTATTCTAGTGTCTTTAGCCGTCTGATCTTAGATGAGAAAGTATATCACCTCCATAAGGTATACTTCTTTAATAGTAATAGGTCATATCCTTGATAATATCAGTTGTCAAGTTTTGACAAATATATCACGGCTGATGCTAATTACAGAGAGAGAAAAAGAAACACGGAAAATAATCTCTTGTTGCCATATAATTTAACATTTTTTCTTCATTGACATTGCGTTTGGAGGATATGATCAATGGTTTGGCAGGTCATTGTGGTCATAGGGGCTGCCACAAGTGCTTCTGATATCTCCAGAGAAATTGCTGAAGTTGCTAAAGAGGTCCACATTTCTTCTAGATCAGCTCTAAGTGGGACTCCCAAAAAGGTGCATGGATATGAAAATCTTTGGCTCCACTCTATGGTAAAGTTGTTAATAACTTAAGTAATTCAGTGGGGAATTGCCAATAATGCTGCATCTTCGTGTTGCTAGAAATAACTTATACTGGCTAAATAATGCAGATTGAAGCTGTTGGTATAGATGGTGGAGTCAATTTTCATGATGGATCCAAAGTCCATGCTGATATCATTATATATTGCACAGGGTGAGTTTGATTACCCGTCATTTTCCTTTGCCAATCTTAAACAAAATGAAAGAAACTAAGGTAGCGTTATAGGGTCATTAAAATGTTGAGGTGAACAAGGTACCGATAATGAATGGATGATACGGGTTTTATGGGTCAAATGATTGGAACCAGTTACTACTAAAGTTGTTGATATGCCACTACAGTGAATCAGGATCAGAATATACTCCAGAAGTACTGGGCTACTGGCTAGTTATCAATAATTTGGTTAAAAAGGTAAAGTTTAATCTAACTACTCCAGATACAGAAACAAATGAGAGTAATGTTTTTACTAAAACAAATATTCTTTATGAATTCCACAGTATATCCGTACAGATTCATCAGGAAAGTGATAGATTAATCGCCTTCCATTTAATCAGAATCACAGAGTAAATTGGAAGGAACAATAGAAAATGATTAACAAATGATCTTACAAAATTAATCTGAAAGACTGAAACTGAATGGGAGGATGAAGTATCAGTACTCAGTAATGTTGCTATTCAATTTCTCCCAGGTACAAGTATCATTTCCCTTTCCTTGAAACTAATGGGATAGTGACAGTGGATGACAACCGTGTTGGGCCACTTTACAAGCACATTTTCCCACCAGCCTTTGCTCCTAGTCTTTCATTTGTTGGGATGCCATGGAAGGTAAATGAGATGGTCTTGGGAATAGGTATGTCAATTTAATGTTTAGATTCATCGTGAACATGAACGAAGTATTTGATTTGGTTTGCACCAGCTTATACCATTCCCCCGTTGTGAATTACAAAGCAAGTGGATTGCTGGTGTTTTATCTGGTCGAATTTCTCTCTTGTCAAAGGAAGATATGATTGCTGATATTGATGCATTCTACTCATCCTTGGACGCCTCTTGCATTCCAAAACGGTACACTCACAATATGGATTTTCAGGTATAAAACCTGAGAGACCTTGTTCAATTGTTGAATTTTTCTCATCTTTTTTCCATTGACCCCTTTCGTTTTATTTTTCTTCTTGGTTGGAGTGGCGGTACACTTGGGTATAAGCAACGGAACATTCTTCATCCTAGTTATGCAAGAAATAAGAAAGGTTTTTAAAAAAAAAGGAATTAAGGAATAGTAAGTTCCTAATGTTGTGCGAGCAAACTTGACAGATTGGTACCAATGTGTTGGGGAATGCATGTATACATCCCCATGTGACTAAACTAGTTTTTGACAATTTTTTTATGATTTTTTAAAGTTCTTGTCTCGTTGAGATTTTGGAAACAACCTCTCTACCTTCTCAAAGTTAGGGATAAGGTCTGTGTATGCTCTATCCTCCCCGGACCCCACTTATGGGAACAAACTGAGTTTGTTGTTGTTGTTGCCTCATTGAGATAGACCTCATTTTTACAGTTAGACTATGAAGATTGGTTGGCTGCTGAGTGTGGATCTCCACCTCCTGAAAAATGGAGAAAGGAAATGTTTTTTATCGCTAGGGAGAAGATAAAGACTCAGACGGAGAGATATCGTGATCAGTGGGATGACGATGACTTGATCATTCAAGCTCATCAAGACTTCGTACAATTTATTCCTGAACTACCTCAAGTACAAAAGCTATCGACATGATTCTTATGGTAAATCTGGCATGTATTATTCCTGAATTTGGTTATTTCTGTTGTTACATGAAGTGTATACTTGAATAATTTTTTGGAATAATAACAATAACAACCTCCGGAAATTCTTCCTTTGTCAGTTCCAACATGTATACATTAAAGCAAGATGTCAAAAGAAACATCACCTTCTTCGATCTAGAAGAAGGGGTAACTCAGCTCTTAAAATTTGATTACAAGAATCAGAAGATTAAGCAAAAGTCTTATTTTGAAAACCGAAACTGAAGTAAAACATCATCACGTATGAAAATTCATACAAGCCAAATCCAACATAGTACAAACTGAGCAGTAGAAGTCAGTTCTTGGTAATATAAGAGATGAAAGATTCCATCTCCTTGTATGCAAGTCCTCCATGACTAACAGACTTCTTGATATTATCTCTCAACTCCACCAACCTCTGCCTCATCTCTTCCCCTTCCGGCGTCCCCATCAAAGTCTTGACAGCTTTCTCAATAGCCACTGCTGGTACTATTTCCTTCCGACGTGCCCAACTCCACACAGAGACTCCGATCTTCCAAACGTTTGATACCAACAGAGTGTGATATGGCTGATCAACAGTCATAGGCATAGCTGCCATTGGAACTCCCATACTTATACTTTCCATTGAAGAATTCCATCCACAATGGCTCAAAAAACCGCCTGTAGACGGATGCCCCAAGATTTCCAACTGTGGTGCCCAACTTCTCACCACCATTCCTCTTCCTTCCACTCTTTCTTCAAACCCTTCTGGCAACACAATCTTCTCATGTCTTTCTTCACCATTCTCCATGTCTACCCTTTTGTCTGCTTCCCTTATTACCCATATGAACTTATGGTTGCTTTGTTCTAAACCAAGTGCTAACTCCTTCACTTGCTCTTGTGATAATGTAGTGGTTGTTCCAAACGACACAAATATTACTGAGTTAACATCTTGCTTGTCAAGAAATTTGAGACAGTTGTGACGAGTACTTTTGTTGCCAGATGAAGAAATAGAAAGCGAGTCTAGTGATTCAGGCAGCATGTTAAATGGTCCAAAAGCCCACAAAGGTGTATTCTCTTTTACCTTAGCAAGTGAATCTATAAACTTACCTTCCAATTCTCTGCAGGAGTTAATGATATCTCCAGAGTTGTGCTTCCATATTAGTTCCTCCTCAACAAACTCAGCCATATTTGGACCAAAAGTACTCTCTGCAGTTGGAAACTCATCCCCAAGTTGCTTAATCATTTCGTCGTGATCTTCATCAAGTATATGAATAGTTTGTCGAAGTGTAGAGTACCTGGTGAAAGCTGAAGTGGGGTGGAAAGCATAACACTTGAAGTTGGACATCAAGTGCAAATGATCACCTATGTAAGTTATCATCAAACAGTCATGAATTATGACCAATCTTTTCGTATTGGTCGATAATTCATGACATGTCCTGCAAATGGACTCACCTAGTCTTTCCAAGAAATCATCTTTTGCTTCTGTAGGAGATGAATGTACTAAGAGGTCATTGAAATGGATGTTTGAATCTCCAAGGTTTTCAAGAGATGCTTTGAGACCACCTTGGAGGCGTTTTCTTAAATCTTGGTTCCTAGCAGTGAGGCAGAGGAAGTGTACAGGAATGTTGTGGGAGGCGATGATTCGTGCGAGATAGAAGAGTAAGTTGAGATGGCCATGTTCAGGCCATGGCACCATGGCTACAGTCACTTCATTAAGGTGAAGTAGACTGTTATCTGATGAATTCGTAGCCATTGAAACAAAAAAAGTTTTCTTGGTTTCAAGAGTTAGAACTGAGATATGAATAGTTTAGCTGTTTAGGCAGCTCTTAAATAGTATTTCTATTTTCTTTTTGGTTTCCCAATGATGTTTTTTGTACCTCCATTGGAGCCCATTAAAATCGGATTTGCTCATTGCATCTAGAGCTCTAACTAAGGGTGAATCCAACCATCTCATCTCACCACAACTCATGTTAGTAAATTTTAAAACTTAAATGTGTCTTGTAACCTCTTATTGCCCTTTTTTAGAAAAGAATGTCATTTTTATACGGTTAATAACATTTTTGGTTCCTTAATTATTGATATATTTTTATTTTAATCCTTGTGATATCTAATTAAGTATAATTAACTTTCAATTATGTGAAATGAGCACTTTTGATACCTTTGTTTGTGAGAACAGTCACAAATTTCTTGAAGTACTAACCGTTGCACTAATTTAATTACCTGCGCAGCATTACGTTAAGTTTGTATTAATACTCTTTAGGATAATATGCTTCTAAAATTATGTCTAAATGTAACATATTTTCTACCTGTGCATTATGTTAAAGTCATATGTCATGAGTATCAAAACCAGAATTTATTCATATTTTCAGGAGCTGAAAAGCTATTATATTACAAATTACTAACTCTTTAATTCAAAAATCCAACCTCACACCTTTAAAATCGTAAAATCTAAAGAATATTTTGTTATTATATTCTCGTGTATAGTTTAGATCACAAGATCTAAAATTTTATTTTCTTAAACTTTGTGTCCGATTAAATTTTAGGAAAGACCATGATAATTTTTTTATAATAAACAAAACCATTTTTTTGGTATACAGATGTGTGAAAGCCTAATCTTCCCTCCGTCTTATATTAGTTGTCCACTTTTCTCGTAACACATACAAATGAGTTTACACTTTAAAAGAAAAAGGGCTAACCCATCGGTGGCCCCCTAAATTTGGCATGATCTTTCACTTAGACACTTTAACTAGGCTTTGTTCATTTTAGACATCTCATGTCACACCCAACTGTGTCAATTTGACACTTTTTCGACAATCTGCCAAATTTGTAAGGTGTGTGTATTACACTCGCGAATGACATGTAAAGTGGCGAATTAAATGACGACATTTGTCAAAAATAATTTGTAGATAATGAATTTTGAGTAAAAATATAAAGTAACCAATGACTCAATGACACGTGGATTTTTGCCCAAATAATTTTTT
>NW_006239512.1:221610-240576 GCF_000226075.1 Solanum tuberosum | reverse complement strand
CCCCCGCGCGCCTTCTCCAAATACCCCTACTCATTTGCAGAAAAATCTGCACATACCCGTTCCCCCACCCCATTGTCTTCTCCAAATACCCCCATCTCTTTTTTGCTAAAACATCTGGGCACCTACATACTCTTTCTTTTTTATTAGTGTCTTTTTCAAAAAAAAATATTCTTTTTTACCCTAATTAGCAGGTTTATAATTCACCAAAAAATAAACTTACTCCTCTTTAAATATTGAATTATTCATTTAAATATTAAATTCTTTCTCATGAATAATTCAATATTTAATCTTGAAATGGGTCTATTCCTAAATTTCTAAAATAGTTTCATCATTTTTCATCATTTTACTGTAACTATTTTTATTCACCATGTTGGATATTTAAGTTTGCAAAAAGGTGGCTGAAAATGGGAAAGAAGAAGAAAAAAATAATTAAAAAATCAACTAAATAGGTTTTTCACGCGCGCTCAACAAGTGTATTACACTCACTAAGCCATGTAAGCAAAAAAGTGTCAAAAATGACACAGCGAGACCTTACATGAGGTGTCTAAAATGAACATCGCCCACTTAAGGTGCCTAAGTGAAAACTTCGTGCCAAATTTAAGGGGCCACCGATGGGTTAGCCCAAAGAAAAATTATAAGAATAAAATAGAAAAACTTAATTAATCTTATATTGATTTTGTAAATTGACAGATAATTTGAAATAATTATTTTTATTTAAGAGGGGACAACGAGACAATTAGAGTAGGTGAGATTCCTTGAGCAATAATTGAACCAATCTGGTCATTTTATACCAGTCAATGGTGACCAAATTATTTGCGGAAGATTGACATAATCTAGAACACCCTATTGGTTTGATTATTTAAACTAGTCATTTTATATACTACTCCCTCCGTCCCATATTATAAGTCACCATTTCTATTTGCACTTGCATTAAGAAATAAGGTAATTTTACTCTTATGCCTTTATTTAATGTTTGCTTATGATAACTTTGTAATAAATGATGAAATGATAGATTTCAAAAATATAAATGCATTTGAATGACTATTTAAATTTTACTTTTTGGAGTCAAATGTTTTCACCAATTGATCCAAAAAAATTTAAATTCAAGTTTTTCCCACCTCAATTTTCCTATATATTTTGTGTAAAATGTTTTTTTATATATTTATATATAAATTCTTAAAGCAAACATGACAACATCACAAAATATTCAACTTTCAAGATTATTTTTGAATTTTTTTCCATCTTTTATTTTTAATTTGTTTGTTGATATTTTTCTTCAAAATTAGATTTTATAGAATAAGTAGTGAAAGTTAATTAATGAATGAAGTACTCTCCCAATGAAATTAATTAGTTGCAGATTTCCTAGGTTAGTCAAAGTAAATTTTCAAGGTTAATTAATTAATCAATCAAGGATATAATGGGTTATGCATAAATTTTATAAAATGACATATATTGTGGTCCAACTATTTTTAGAAAGGGGTGACTTATAATATGGGACGGAGGGAGTACTCCCTTCATTTCAAATTAATTGAATTGTTGAGGTGTTTCACACTCTTTAAGAAAAGAAGATTAAGATATAAATTAGGCATAACTTTTCATTTTTACCTTTATTAATTATTGTCAAATTTATGATTAAAATAACTAAATAGTAATTAATAACTAATTTCAATACTAACTAATGAAAGGTAAAATCGAAAGAACATTCTAAAAATAGTCTTGAAAATTGAACAACTAAGTTAATTTAAAAAATAAAAAATGTCTCAATAATTCAATTAATATGAAATATAGGGAGTATGATTATTGACTTGTAGGGCGTCACATAATTGGCTTGTAAAGTCGGTGTAAAACGATAAGTGAAAAATTTGTTAGGCGGCAAAGGGTTTGAATTTTAAAAAGTGGTCATACCATTGACATTTCCTCGGATACATGAAAAAGATAATGTTATTTTATGGGAGTTTATTAGCAAACACATATAAAAAAGGAAAAGACTCAAATTTGTCATTGAACTTTCAGAAAAAGTTCATTTATGTCATTTATTAAAAGTTTGGTTAATGTCATTGTTGTTAAAGAAAATGTTTATCCATATCATTTTTTTAACTCCGGTTTTCCAAAACCATTTTTACATCCCAAACAACTTTTAACAATTTTCAATTGAAGTTTTTGGATCAAAAGAGTACATTTGATTCAAAAATTCCAATTGAAAAGTGTTAAACCTTGTTTGGGGTGTTAAAAGTGGTTTTGCAAAACCGAAGTTAAAAAAATGGCATGGATGAGCCTTTTCTTTACCAGCAATGACATCGATGAGCCAAACTTTTAACTAATGGCATAAATGAGCCTTTTCTGAAAGTTCGATGGCATTTTTGAGCATTTTCCCTAATATTGAAATTCCTCATGTACCCCCCTCTCTCTGTGTGTGTATTTGTTACTACCATTTACTATCAAGCTTTTCTTCCCAAGCAATATGCAATACTATCACAAAATTAAGCATATCAAGTTATAGAGATATCTTACATTAAGATCTAATTTGTAAAGAGCATATACTCTGATAACTTTGATTGCCAAAGTTACATGTTCAATGGAGAAAAACAACAAACTAAACATTAAAATTAAATTATTTGTGTTCTGATTGTCAATGGCGTAGCCAAGAAATTGATGAATGATGTCCAAAATTAGATACATATACCGGATTATCCTTCGCCTAAGGTGGCTTCGTGTGAGAAACGGCATAAAAAAAAGTATATTTGCTTTCATTGAGAGTTGAACTCAAGACCTCCCGCTTACTAAACGGGTGCTCTAACCAACTGAGCTATGAGAGCAGATATGATTGACTTCTTCATAAAATTAAAATATTTAAAAATGGAAAAGGAATATTTTCAATGATAAATTTCCGATATCTGATATTGCAACTCCATTTTCAAACCACAAGCTAAGTTTTTCCATAGGAAGAACCACACACCAATCCGTATTGTAAACCACAAATGAACTCATATTGTAGCCAAATAAGACTAACAGTTAGGGGCAGACATGTGGGCTCAGTTGAACCCAATAAATTTTGCTCACACAATGTATTTTTATAAAGAAATATGTGTAAATATTAAATTTAGAACTCAATTATTACTTAACTTTGTCATTGTAAAATTGGGAACCCACAAAATTGAAATCATAATTTCGCCTTTGCTAACAGTACCATCATTACCAAACTATTGGTATGGTGTAACTAAACCCCCTATACTTTCTTTTTTCCCCTCACTATAACCGTGTTAAGTTATGCATTTTTTATTGTTGAAAGAGATGAGAAATTATTTAAAATCTCAAAAGATATGCATATTTCACTAATTAAATTTCTTATCATGTACTCACGTAATATTCTTGTCATAAGTGGTTCAAATTACCTCAACTCACTCAGCTAAGGCATCCCAAAGTTTTAAGCTTCAACGCATCACATTAAGGTAAGTATTTGCTAAACCCTCTATGTATTGGTCTGATTCTTGGGTGTGAAACACTTTCATGGTTTCGAGTACCTAAGGAGAAGAAAGAACGGGGCATCGTTCGACGGTTTTTCGAACCCAAGAATGTCATCCTTAAATTAGTCGTGAAAACCCATTAAACAATGTATCGTTCAAGGGTTGAACCAAAAGGTGAGACTACCTTTCAACCTAGTCTTGAAGTAAGGAACCAAACGTCCACGTACATGTTTAAAATTGTACAACTTATGCCCCTCCTCTCTACAAGTAGAATCAGGATGAGCGATCTACTATGAAGATACAAATATAGAAGGGAGAGTTTCCTATTCCAGAAGCCTTGTTATATTGCAATCTCATGAGAGAACTACAGTGGATCAGTTACAGAAGCCAGCAAAACCTTGAAATAAAACAAATTGACTTGCAAAATGCAATTTGGATATGAGCACCTTAGAAAATAAAGCTAGAGAATTGATATTATAGTACAATTTATCATGAGATGTATCTATCTTGCTGCTCCTGAAGAAGTCTTGCAGAAGACTTTGCATCCAGGTACAACGAACTCACTTCGTCTAGATCCACCTGAAAAGTGAATGTCTAAGTAAATAGAGTTCGGAGCTTTCACAAAGGCAAATGATAAAGAATGTGATCAGCCAAGTACCTTGCAGATTTTGTCGCGGCCATTCATTTTGGCAACTATGCTAGCTGGGGATAGCAGCTGAACAGCATGCCTAACAAAGGGAAGAATTGAACATCGGTTACTTCTAATTTAAAATGAATTGATATTTGGACTTTGGAGCTATATATCCAACAAAGTTAAACCCGACCTTAAGGAAGCTTGTTGTCCAATCTCTCCTAAACACGCAAGGCTCTCTTCATCTATTTCTAGTCCCTCCACCTGTGCACGTATAGCTAATATCTGGCCAAGCACTCAAAAGAAACATGCATCAAGAAAATGCAACGACTCAGGTCGAGATCAATAAGTCATACAAATAAAATGTTGAACAAGCTAGCCCGAACCTGTATCATTTCAGCTGGACCATAAGTTTCAGTTCTGACAATCACCAATCGATCCAACAAGTCAACTGGAATGCCATGTGGACTAGTCATATCTGTTCCTCTGCAAAGAGATACATTTTGTTTGTGACAACTGATTTATCTCAGACATCACATGTATCTGCACATACATCTAAGGTGTCTACAAAGACAAGCATTTGCTCCCTCCTTTTCAATTTGTTTGTTTGATTTTCACTTAACGAGGAGTTTAAGAAACTAAAGAAAACTTTTGAATCTTGTGGTGTTAAATTACGGATATGTAGAATGTACCAAGAGACCCTTTAATCTTGTGGTCTTAAACATGCCACGTGAGAGGTTGAAATTAAAGAGTTGTCAAAAAAGAAAAGAGGCAAGTTTTTTTAAAAGGACTAAAAAAAGGTAATAGAAACAATTGAAACGGAGGGAGTATTTAGCAACTGAATCTAACAAGTAATTATGTTCAGACATTCATTCTCCTCATGTTCTTGCAATTTAAAATTGACAATTACATGTACTTCCTCCTTTTCAATTTGTTTGTTTGGTTTTCACTTAACGAGGAGTTTAACAAAGTACAAAAAACTTTTGAATTTTGTGGTCTTAAACTACGGATATGTAGAATGTACCAAGAGATCCTTTAATCTTGTGGTCTTAAACATGCCACGTGGGAGGTTGAAATTAAAGAGTTGTCAAAAAAGAAAAGAGGCATGTTTTTTTAAACGGACTAAAAAATAGGTAAGAGAAACAATTGAAACGGAGGGAGTATTTAGCAACTGAATCCAACAAGTCATTATGTTCAAACATTCATTCCTCTCATGTTCTTGCAATTTAAAATTGACAACTACATGGCCCATGTAACAATATTTTGATATAGAGAAGTGACAATTTGTCCTGTATTTCTAAGCACTTCATTCTGCAATGGATCAATGTATGAAAAAATGCAGCCAAAATGCAAATTTTTAAAAGCCCCAGGGTAAAGAAATCATATAATGGAAATTTTCCAACTTGATGAACTTTTGAAGCTTGGTTTCGCATGAATACTCATACCTGACAGTACAAATGCCTCTGTTAGTAGCAAAAATCACAATTGGAGACAGTGAACTCTCCAAGGCACGATTCAAGTATGAAAAGCATTCCATATCAAGCATATGAACCTGCCAAAGACGTTTTCTCCAATTAGTTACCAAAGGGGAGGGGATGATGTTAAATGAATTATCAAATAGGATTTGTCTGAATGAGAACGAACCTCATCGATAAATAAGACACCAGGAACAAGCTCTGCAACACCTTCATCAACATAACGGTTGACAACCTGCAGAGAAATAATACCATATAACCCACTATTCTAAATACTAAATTCACAGTCTCATAGACACTAGAACCAGCATGAATTTGCACTCATTCATCCAGAGGAATACTAGAACCAATAAATCAGAAGTACCTTGTTTATCTCTTGCCGCAACTTGTCAGTGATCTCGGTTTTCCTAGGTTTCATCATTTGACCCATAAGGGACAATATATCTTGTCCTCCTTGTGGCCGTGCATTTGCAGCATCAAGATCATGCAATGTAACATCCTGGCAGAAAACAATACCACATGCAATTAAGTACAGAAATCTTTGTTTTCATGTTCCTTGCCACCGGTTTCCCTCACAGAAGTCCATTAAAGTAGTGATATCATTCCAGAACAAAAATGCAGATACTTGGAAATGCATATTAGTTTGATCAAAATCTCACAAGCAAGCAATCATGGCAGGTATGGATCCACAGAATATCTGATGTATGAAAACTAAATAAATATTACAATGAGGGCAGCTGATTTCCTCCTAAAAAATCTTGTGCCAAAAGCAGGTACTTGGCTACTTTAAACATACCATTATATAAGTTGTTAATGCCATGGACTATGATACTTCCACTCCAGTTACCTCCTTACGGGAGTTTGAATTCCTGGTCATCACAAAATCTAGCTAAGGAATCTCATTCCTCACCACTCCAAATAATATACAGAATTTTATACCCTTCAAACATTCACGTGAGCTCACGAAGGCGAACTATGATCTTTACAGCACCCAAATAAGAGTATTTCAGGGCAAATCCATAGAACAAATTGACTATTTGAGCGAAAAAACAGCTACATGTAGACATTCCAAGGTAATCTTTATTCACGCCATAGCAAAACAAAAAATGAGACGAACCTGGACTATTTCCTTCTTCTTGTGAACCTCTCCTTTAGGAAGTGGAACATACTCTTCTGCCTCAAGATCAAATTCTGTGGCAAAAGCATCACTCCTGCCCACTCTTTTGACTGCTCCACTGTTCGATTCAATATAAATCACATCACCAACAGCTACCTGCACATATATAATGGAAGCAGGAGATATCAACAGAGAAGAATAAGCTCCCTTGCAGAATAAGCATATACGATAACGAGACTAAAGTAAATTAAAGACTAAATGCAATTTCCTCGCCGACTACTTAGAGTGTGATTTAAGAAGAATGACATGAAAGTTAATGAATTTACTCAAGATAAATATGTGTCGATCTAGATTTCACACATCGGATGTTAAGAAAGAGGGAAATATTGTATATTTTCATATCCTTGAGCCGAGCGTCTCTCGGAAACAACCTCTCTACCTCCCAAGGTAGGGGTAAGGTCTGCGTACACACTACCCTTCCCAGACTTCACTTGTGGAATTACACTGTGTATGTTGTTGTATCCTGTTTATTAAACGTATTAAAAAATTTGATACTTCACTGACAGATATGTTGCAGAACGTACCTTCTCTTTAATTAAGGCATCATATATCGTGGGGTCAAGCTTCAACTGTTTGGTACCTTTGACAGTTTTTAACCCAATTATAACATGGCTAATGCTTTTACCATATCCACCTGTCACACTCTCACCCTCTTCTGGAGATAGTTCAGTCACCTACATCAGAAAAAAATTAAAAAATGAAGATCCACTTCACAACATATTAAAAATAATCATTGCAGAATTATTGTGTCAAAGACCAGCAAAAATGAAACGACAAATGAGAAAGACTATGGGCTTGCCTCTCCTTCATAAACTTCCTTATTTTCCTTCATACGGAGACCAATAGCTCGCCGGAAGTTTTCCATTAAGACCTCAGTTTTCTTCACTTCTGATGAATACACTTCGGATCCAACCATCGGACAAAATGGAACCTGCAATATAGAAGTCAATGCCACCAATTATGACACAGGCTATATTTTGGATTTGCTAACCCTAATAAAATTTTAAGAAAAATACCCAATCAGCTCACATATTATCAATATTCAATCAATCACCCTAAACAAGTTGGGATCGGCTATTGAATCATTGAATCCTAAATATGAATTCCACTCTATCCGATCCCATTTCAATCCAGTACCGGTAAATAAAGCTCAAACATAATAAGTATGATAAAATAGAAGCATTAAATCCAGAACCAAAGAGTACAAAGAATGCACCTTGCTTCCAAGGTCTTGTGATATACCAAGAGCAAGAGCTGTCTTCCCCGTACCAGGTGGACCAGCTAGCAGTAAAGCCCGACCAGCCATCTTCTTTTCGCGTATCATATCCACCACAAGCCCCGCAGCTTCTCTGGCAGCTGCCTGACCTACAAACCCAGCTGCCAATGGTAGTGGTCTCCCATTGGGCTACCATATAACATAAAATAGTCATATTTAATCACCCATTTGTGTAAGCAAAAATACACACAAACATAAAATTTAAACATCAAATGCAAGAAAGTACAAGATAAAAAATTAAGGGAAATATAGCAGCAAAGTCCAAACACCCTCAATGCTTAACTCCCAAAAAAAATGAGTCCAAAAAATCTCCTACAGAAACAAGATATCAGCTTTAAGCAAATTTAACACCAAAACTAAAAAACCCAAATACCCAAACACCAAATAAGAGCAAGTTAACCCAAAAAAAAAACTCCTAAAAGGCCATAAACAATACACAGAGGCGAAGAGGGGGTTGGGTAGAACCAGCACAAGATATCAGCTTTATGCAAATTTTAACACCAAAACTCAAAAACCCACAAATCAAAACACCAAATAAAAACAAATTAACCCGATTATTTTTCCTAAAAGATCAAAAAAAGTAAACAAAGGCGAAGAGGGGTTTGAGGTAAAAGAAGAAGTTACCTCAAGACCAAGGCCTTTAATGTGAGTATGAGTAGCAATTCTCTGATTCTTTATTGTTGATTGTACCTCTTCTATCTTCATAATTTTTTCTTCTTTATGTGTCTCTTTTTAGCCTTCTTTCTTCTTCTTTTTCGTCTTGCTGTCTGGGTTTAACGCGAGCTGCTTTTCTATGGAGGCGATATGAGGTTTTGAAGAGGCAAAATTGTAATGTGCTAAGAAAACCCAAAATGTTTTCAATTATTTCAAATAAACCCTCTTTCTTCCAAGAAAATTGTCACTTGAATCCTTTTGGGCTACTTCCTTATTTCAAATTTTATTTTCTATATTGCCTTGGGGGCAATTGTACTGTACTATTTTCTATAGGTGACAATTGAACGGGTTAGGTCGTATTTGAGTTGGATTATAATTTGTTTGAAAATTATTCGGGTTAAAATACAGGTCATAACTCGATTCGCTCAACTCTTACTAAGCTTTAGTTGTTTTATTAGTTTTTTTTTTATAATTTTTTAGTATCTTATAAAAATTTTATTTTATTATTATGATGACTATATGTGACATATCAAATAAAATAAAATGCCTTTTTAAAAATATTTTGATAAAATTATTCATGGATCAATTTGGGTTAGATATTGGGCGAAACTTTGATCGAAGGTAAGAGAGTGAAATGAGTTAAAAGTGAGGAATCATGAGTCATATTTTCAGAAGCCCAGAGTCAGTATGACAAAAGAGAGAAAAAGTAATAGGGTTGAACACTTTGTTGGCTATTCCTTATTTCATGAAATAAGTGAGTGAGGTGTGTGTACTATGTTGACGTGAAATGATTATTTTCTTTTGATCCTTAAAATTATTGTTATGTGGCTGAGCATGAGCAACATTACTGGGTGTAAATGATGTTGCCATGTTCCCCTTTGTAAACTTGAAATCAGCAGAAAATTCAATCAGCTTGTAGTCATTTTCAATAACATAATTAGTCATTTTGCAATATGTGCAAAATTTCCCTTTCAAAATTGTGCTTGAAACTTTCTTCAAACGGAAAAAATCTACAAGTGAGATAGGTTGTTCTTGATTTCCCAAAGAACTTTTGATAGTAACCATAAAAGGACCTTTTTGAGTATGAATTTATCTCTGTTTCTCATCTTGAATGAGCGAAGAATAGGCCTACCCCATACTAGGTAGAGAATGTTGCTTTTGATCCTTAAGTATAACTCATTGAGTCCCATAAAAAAAAATTTGATGAGTTTCTCGTCCTGGTGAGTCTTAGAAGTTTTAGGCTTACTTCCACAAGTTCAAGAAGAGCATCGATAGTCATGGCATACTAGAAAGAATCAAGGAAGAAAAGAGAATGCAGATGAACACTTGTTGCCCTAATATCATGTAGGAAAATGAGAGATTTTTGGCCTTTGTATTTCTTAGTTTGCATTATGTATTTATACAAGTAAAAGGATATTCTATTTTGATACTGTAATTGACTAATCTATAATTAGCTAGTGAGTTTTAAATTTGGAATAAAACATCGGACACACTTGAAAATCAAGATTTATCTTTGGGTGTGGACACAACAATTTCAGTTGGCCCAATAATTAGCAGGTTCTTGAATTGAGGCTTAATATTTGCATTCTGAATAATAGCCCATTAGAGGTTAAGTCAAAAATATTCGAGACTTTCTTCTTCACTTGTGAGGGAGAGTGCAACTTATCAATGTCAACAAGAGACGAAGAGGGGGTTGGGTAGAACCAATACCAAATAGCAGTTTTATGCAAGTTTAACACCAAAGCTTAAAAAACGACAAAGCCATACACTAAATAAAATAAGTAAATTCACATTTCTTAAAGTACAAAAAAGAATAAACTAAAGAGTAAAAAAATCTTGAGTTAAACCAACACAAAAATAGTAATTTTATGCAAATTGAACGTAAAATTAAAACTCCACAAATCCAAACATATGTTGGATCAATGTATCCATGATTAATCTTGATTTAATGACTCATTCAGTAATGTAATAACTTAGGGGACTTTATAGTTCACTTAGCAATGAATATATAATGACTTGTCTAGTAATGTAATATATGAATCCACTGTATGATTTATCCAAATATGTGACACATTTATATTGATTTCATAGCTCATCTAATAATATTATTGATATACATTGACATTGATTATACACATCATCTCTCTAATATAACAAATTGAGTCCGATCCACATATTGATCTATCCAAGTAAAAATATATTTCATGGATCACAATTAAACACATATGCTACATCTACAACTATCTAACATATACATATTACTCAATTACAAATTACAATGTAACACATAGATGATACATTTATTCATGAACTATAATTACCTGCACAAATGTTTCATCCAATTAAGAATTACAATGAGACATCCACTAATAGATCTAATTATTAGTTACAATAGTGAGTCATTTAATTGTTCTAATTTCCCGATAATTAGTTAAGTAAAATAGATATATACCTAGATGATACTCATAATTACCCTTTGACCTATCCAATATCATTAATTAAAAATACGTTTGAAGTTTTATGATTTTTCAACTAGTAACGAAGGAACCTATATATAATTAAGTATTTACATTAATTAAATCACCAACTTTCTTTTATTAGATGATTATAGAGTTAATATTACTGAGTTTGGTGTTGCAAAAACCAATCAGTTGTCTAATTGACATGGTAAATTCTAGAACAAGTGATTTGCAATATAAAGTTATATAAAGTTAGTCTGCTTTAGGAAGTGAAGAATTATAATGAAGGATTATATATGTGATGAATAAGAAGTGAAAGAATTGCTAATGCAGCAATTAATATAAGCGGATGATTACTTAAATGTATTATTTACATAAAGGGCATTTTGTCACATTACAGATTTGATAATACACATTTTTATTTTTAAAAAAACCACGTTCACTCCCATATAAAATACTAATATATAAATTTCTGCATTAGCTTAACGTGGTATTTAGTTATGTCAACTAATGTGTTAACTTTCCTTATTTGATTGACGAAAAGCTACATTAATTATACGACAATAACAATATATCCAGTGTACTCTCATTCTTATAAGTAAGGTATGAAAAAAATGATGTGTATGTACTAGGTAGTCTTAGAGGCGATTGGCAATAGCATTAATTATGTGGACATTAGTTTTTGTCATATGGTGAACAAAACATTGTATAATTCTGTGCAAAATTATATTCGAGTTAACTTAAATTTAAAAACATAATACAAGAGAATAACAACGTGGGATCCGTGGCGCAATGGTAGCGCGTCTGACTCCAGATCAGAAGGTTGCGTGTTCGATTCACGTCGGGTTCAAAACCCCCGAATAATATCAGGTCCCCACACCTTTTTGCTTTTTTGTTATTTAACTTAAATAAATTATTTTGGAGCCGCAAAATAGATCTAACTTATAATATTACTCACTGTTTGAAGCTGCAAATATAGAAAAAATATTGCTACATTTGAAAGATTTACTCTAATTTTTAGCACCATTAAAGGGTTGTTTGGGTTTGTGAACTAATTATACTGAGATTATAACTTGAGAATTATAGTATAGTATAGTATATAACAACAGAATTATATTGAGAAAATGGTCCTTCTCATATCATTTTATCATAGCATAGATAACACCTATTTAGTATTCTGGTTAACTCAGCAACTGTGCTGCATTTACGTAATCAAGAATTTCTATTGTTTCTATCAATAAAAAGAATTGTTACATTTGGGTGCTGATGTTAGAAGCCAATTAAGTATTTCGTTGTACGTAAATACAAAAAAACCTTAGGCAAACATATAGTATTTCAAAAGCATTTTAGACTACAATAAAAAGCTTCAAGTCTTTGTTTGCAACTTTATGAAGATCACTTCGAACAAAACTAAAAATTCTAACCTACTAGCATCATAAAGAATGTAATGAATATGTAAACATCATGTAAAGAATAAAGCATCATACACTGTTTTATCAGCATCAACAATAGAAATGCCCAGAGGGCAAGTAGAAACGAAGAGCCCCAAATAATCATTTTTATTGACAAACCTGTATTAGTGCCATTACAAGGCAGTAACATACGCGGCAACCCAAACACCAAATTTACAATATTAAACACAAACTCTGCACTCCCCCTCCCCCCAAACAGTTCATTTGACAGTATTTCTTTTTTTAGTATGATCAAAGATTTGAGGCAGCACAATATTACGCCAGGTTGAGCCTTCAAACAACTTGCATCACAAAGATCTCTCAACTGCTGAACAGAGTTTAGGATCCTTTTCCTATATCTCAAAATCTTCAAATCAGGCTGCAAGTACTATAATAACAATAAGGAGCACGATTCCAAAAATCACCAGGAGTAAGCATGTCTGCAATTAGTATAATATGTCAGGAGATCATCTACAGACAAAAATTATTCAGTTCAAGGAAAATAAGGTGGAAAAACGATATGATGTGCACAAAGTGGGTGGGAAGCAGAATCACCAATTTGAATTCGCATATGAGGATGATGTAAATTAGAGTTATTGCAATGATTGCATATCAAAAATTTCATAATAGTACTTCAAATGTTCTCAAATTACTGCAACTCTCCCTCCTTTACCCCAACTCTGGAACACATAACTTAACCACTAATTCCCTTCTTCCCCAGTTTCGGATACATCAAATAACCTCGAGCAATAACATTACTTGACTTGTTATAATAAAATAATGAAGAAATTTCTAAGTCGACCACTGTCTAAATGGTCCGGTACATTACATTCCTTTTCTACATCTAACCACCAGTGGTTCACAATTGAATTCCTCAAAAGTCCATGAAACCCTATCAGGTAAAGCTCCAAAAAATACTACTATCTCCGTCCTAAAAAGAATGTCGGAGTTCAAGATATGAGCGCGGACATTAACTATTGGTGTTAACTTGGACATATATTTCTTAACTTTTTAAATAATAAAACTACATACTTATACATAAATCGTACTGTAGAATTACAGTAGATTTTGGTCTATATTTGGTCGACCAGACTTCTGAACTATGTGATGCTCCAAATAAATAATTGTGCCATTCTTATGGAGGGAAGGAAGGAGTAACAGACAGGCTTCATGCTACAGTACAGCATATAAGCATGCCAAACCCAGAATTTTGTCTCAAGGATGAGAGGTGTTTTTTATAAGGTAAGGAATGAGAAGTGTGAAACATGTCGGGTTTACCAGAGATGAATTTGATCTTTGGGTCTTTGCAGCTTTAGCAAGTTGTGATCTCCCTTGTGCAGTTGCAGCATGAGAATTCTCAATGTTGGAACCAATATCATCTGAGAAACAATTGCAAACATCAAAATGTGTTCCCTTTGGTACCTGAATTTTAAGAAGAAGGAGAGTGATTTACCAATCATGGTTCCTTGCTCATGAACAAGCACGGCAAGATCCTTGAAGATCTCATTAACTTCACCTATCTGTTGTTGTACTTCTTGTATTCCCTGCTCTCGTTCCTCTATAATAGCTTCATTAAAGGAAATCTCATTGTCCAAAAGCAAAACCTCTTGCCTGCAGCACAGGTACATGGAAGATGAAACAGAAACCAAATATCACCAAGCCAAAACTTATAATAAAAGAAGACATTATGGTATCATAGTTGAAATACATCACATTAACATCAACTTTACCCCAAGTGCATTTTCAAAAGAGTTAAGTTTGTTTCAAAAAAAAAAATTGTTTCAAAAGAATCTCAGTTCGATTCAATCATATTTGACAGCTCTTCCGGAAAATTTACACTACTCTACATGTTGCACAAATGTAAATCACCAAAAATTCCAATCCCCAGTCCTCCATCTAATTTGAAGTAGACCATAAGTCACCTTGAATCCAAATTTAAAGGTCAATTTCATTTCCCTGTGCATCAAGAATTGACAACAGTCTTGCTGGTAATTTGTAGAAATTAATGAAACCGTCAGCACAACAACAATAACGATTAAGAGTACGCATAAAGGAGTACTATTATTAGCCTATTTTACCTTCTAGATTCCACAAGAAGAGCTCGCTGTTCTTGACCTTTATCTGAACTGACATCTACCTCACCATCAGTGTAACTGTTCTACAAAAGAGGATGAACTAGAAATGAGAGGTGATAAAAAAAAAATGAAGGTACACAGTTTTATTTGAGAATGTAAAATAGCAAGATCGATTATTGAGATAAAAGATGCTTTTGATGTACTTCTTCACATTTCAAATTTGACTACATTTAAATTCCAGTGAAGTATACCCTCACTTACCTAGAAGGAAGAACTGCTTGGGGAACAAAAGGTGTATATGCTGTTTCCCTCTCAGCTGCAAGCCGTTGAGCTTTTTGAAACTCCTTCAATACAGCTTGAAAATCTTTAGCAAGTTTAGCATCTGTAATTTTCTTGCTAGCCTGAGAACACAAGAACAAATTTACAGTTATAAGCAAAAGCGAGAATTGTGATGTAAGAAGTGCAAGAAAGACATATGGGTGGTGAATGTTTAGAATATAGTTAATTCATGATGAGAGAAGATGAATACATGCTTCACACATACATATCAAAGTGCAGTCCCACAAGACAAACACAAAGAAATGAGGAGAGCACTTTTTGAAGCTTACACTGACTTCAACTCGATGATCTGTTTCACTCGCTTGCTTAAGTTTTGTGGAAGTATCTTTCACTAATTGCCCAATATGTAGCCTTGTCTTGTGCCTGCAGTTAAGAAAATCAGCACAAGTACCAAACATGTTTGAAATTCTTTTAATCTAATGATACCCAATATGAATTAGAAGTTGCCACTTTTCAGTTCATCAACACACTATATTATAATAGTTGATGCATCATTAAGTTGGGTTAACAAACATCGGACAGCAAAACTAGAATTAACTATCTGCTTAATACATGATTGAACATATAATGTCAAATCCCCAAAGATCAATACATTGCATTAACCCACCACTGCTTCTTTTTCTTTGTTACCTATCCATATCTTAGTCCTCTATTCAACCTGGGAAAAGTCCAAGTTACATTCACCCTGTTCAAGCTAAAGGCATTTGATAGGTAAACCTCGCAGGGCTATCCCACCTATTCACCAACTACCTAAATGATATTCTGAAAAGAGACTGCTAGAACAGATACTATCACCACACACATATGCAAGCATGAGACAATTATTCATATCGGCTAATAGCAGCACAGTGCTTTTAGTAGACAGGTCTGGACTATGTTTCTTACCCATACTTGGTGTTCACTGGGTCATGCCACGATGCATAAAACTCTCCCTATGCAGCTGGTATGAACAGTTTGCATCGAAGGATAACAGGCACTACTGGATTGCTATCCCTCCTAGCATTTTCTGGTTTACTTGGATGGAGAGGAACAATAGATGTTCTAATGACAAGAGAGACAACATAGAACAGGTTAAATCTAGGTGTTCAAAAAACTGTATCTATGGTGTATGAAAGCTCCTGTATCTGATTCTGATTCACTATTAGATCTCTTGTACTCCTTCAATATTTAGAAGGATGTTCCTCTTTCTGATGTACTTTTTTTGGTTCATTCTTGGTACTTTACTAATAAAACTCTCTACATTTTCATCAAAAAAATAATATCATAAATATATTATGGTAAAGGGTTTTGTAGAGACAAATGTAACTATTATTGTTATTATTACCAAGGGAAATTCATTATTGCTGCTTAGAACTAATTACTCAACGTGCATGCTTTACTTCAATGAAGCACATGTGCCACTTTTGGAGCAACATGAACCCTTCATGCTTTTTATGTTTCACTTACATATGCAAGTGGACTTCTATAGGGCCTATGCATTTCAACTCAAAACTTCTTTTCATACTATCTCCTTAGAATCTTAGACCAGGAACATGCTTTATCATTCATCATCAAAAGTATATCCTGCAGTTGCAAATTGTTGTTTTGATGAAAACCCAAGATAGGTGGTCCATCACTTCTATTTACAGTAAGTTCATCATTCTCATATATAATGGTTCCCGGGTTTGTTCGTTGCTCTTCTCCTTCAAATATCTCCCTCCAGGATGTCTATTTCCCAAGCATACGAGATATTACTTTGTAAGATTTTCGTATAAGACACTGCCATTTGGCATGCATGTAAGCAATTTTAGACTATATATTGTCAAGCATACTGCTGCCTCTCTGCTGAAGCTGATAAATAAACTCATCCTATAACACACGCAAGTTCCCAAATTAGCCGATGGAGACTACATCACCAGCAAAGTAGCTGTAAAAATGTATCATTTTGACTAATTTTATCCCAAAAAATTCCAATCACAACTGAAACACATTAATGCCAAGCTTTTGTATAAAAAAACTCCCATTAGACCTGGCAATGCTCCGTCTTTAAACCACAAGAACCAGCTGAACGTCAACAACAGCATAAGGATCAGTTCTAGTTTTGTTCACGTACAGATTGCAAAGAATTCTTAAACTATCAAAATCATGGAATAAAATATCAAAAATTTAACAAAATATCGAAAGAACTCACAGCTTCTCGCGTAGCTCAGGGGTGTCCTTCGGTGTACCTAGGGTGTTAACCAGCCTCTGAAACGTGGAGACGGCGGTGTTGATCTGGAAAATTCCTGAGGCCACGGCTTGGGTAGTGTCTTGCTTCCCGTTCACAAAGCCCCGACGGGGACCCACTGATCGACCCGATTCTAGATCTTGAAAGCTCATTTCTTTCTCTTGTTTCTTCGAATTCTGATCAAAATTCACCCCAAATTTCAGAAATCCAAACCTAAAGGTATGTGATCAGAGGGGACAAAGCCGGATAACGGTTTGGATTACAGAGAGAAGTAATATGAAAACCCTAGAATTTGGGGTTTGGGGAATTTGCAAGGAGATGTAAGGAAATTTGAGGAAAGAGTATTTTATTAGATAGTTATATGGTGGGTAAAAGGGTGGAAAAATTGCGCCAAAAATAGAGAAATTGGGCGAAAATGGGGGAAGTAATTGAAGAACACAAACAAAAAAAAGTATACTAAGGAGTCTCTAACCCAATCCGCTATTTTACTCTCCAAATATAGAGTTTTATATTTTTTCAGACAACCGACTTCAATTCAATTCTCTATTTTACTTTCTAAAAAGAAATTTTTTTTCTCTCCTCAATATTATATTATTATTTCTATTTCATTCTTATTTTCTTATTTCATAATATAAATCTTTTATTTCTTTTTTCCCAAATAATTACTTTATATAATTTTTAATGTGATATAAAATTATTTTTTATTCTAAATTTTTAAATAACATAAATTGCAAGAAAATATAATATACATAAATTAGGGAACAAATTCAAATAAAAGTGTCAAAATGACACAGCGAGACCCTACATGAGGTGTCTAAAATGAACATCGCCCACTTAAGGTGCCTAAGTGAAACTTCGTGCCAAATTTAAGGGGCCACCGATGGATTAGGCCTATAATATATATATGATATGATATATATATATATATATATATATGATTTTTAGCCCTTTTTCCCTGAGGGCATCTCCAACCCAATCCTCTATTTTACTCTCCAAATATAGAGTTCTCTATTTTTTCAGACAATCAACTCCAACCCAATTCTCTATTTTACTCTGTAAAAATGAATCTTTTTCTTTCTCCTCAATATTATATTATTATTTCTATTTCATTCTTATTTTCTTATTTCATAATATAAATCTTTTATTTCTTTTTTCCCAAATAATTACTTTATATAATTTTTAATGTGATATGAAATTATATTTTATTCTAAATTTTTAAATAACATAAATTGCAAGAAAATATAATATACATAAATTAGGGAACAAATTCAAATAAAAGTGACATACAATTACATAAACACTCAATTTTCAAAATTATTACGTTGCTCGCATAAATGCTCTATTAATGCATTACGGAGTTCAAAATGAGCATTTTTGTTCTTAAATTTTTTTATGTCTAGCTAAAAATTGTCCAAACCGGAGATTTTCATCTATCACCATTTCTATAGTTGGAGTTGGAGCCTCTACAGCATCTTGAATTGGTGCATTGAGATCACGTTCATCCTCAATTATCATGTTGTGCAGTATAATACATGTAGTCATTATATCATGTAGCATTTCCTTTCTCCAAAAACGTGAGAGTCCTGCAATAATTGCAAAACATGATTGCAAAACTTCGAATGCACGCTCAACATCTTTTCGGCACGATTCTTGTTTCATCGCGAAATATTTCTTTTGTTGGGAATGAGGATCACGAATAGTTTGAACAATTGTAGACCATTTAGGATATGTACGATCAGCTAAATAATAACCCATATCG
>NW_006239512.1:197262-221401 GCF_000226075.1 Solanum tuberosum | reverse complement strand
AAAATTAAAATACTATTAATTTGAAATTAAAATAGTATATATTAAATAATATTTAAAAATATTATATTACATTTAAAAAAGAATTATGAATATTAGATATTTAATTAATAGAATTATATGTAAAATAATATGTTAATTAGAAAGTAATAGAAATAATAATAAAATAATGAAAAAGTGAAATAGAGAGTGTGAATAGTATTTCTCCAAATTTGGAGAACTACTATTCAACTCTCTAAATTTGAAGAATAGAGAGTGATTTGGAGGTGGGTTGGAGTGCCCATTCTCTATTTTACTCTCCAAATATAGAGTATGGAGAGTAAAATAGAGGCGGGTTGGAGATGGTCTAATAATATCTCCTTCATTCTTAACTCCCACTAACAAAAACAATAAATTCAGAATATAATTTATTTATTAATATTTTAAAATTTTGAGAAATATTACAAGAATTATTTATTTAATCTTAAGAATATATAATAAAATAATTATTAATTTTAATTTTGAACTTCTAACGTAATTAATTATCTTTTACATAATACAAACTTAATAATTATATATTTTCTCACTACTGAATAATTTTGTACCACGTTTCAATCAAATGCACCATTTCTTCAGACAGATATCAAATACATTATGAAAATACATATATATATATATATGAAGAGAGGCTAGCAGGAGAGCCAGTATATCTTAGATACATGAAAGTCACACAAGCTACATGTATTTGGGATACCAAATAATACATTCCAAATATATTCTCAAATACAAATATATAGGAAGAGAGATGAGCAATAAAAGGAGAGAGACTAGCGAGAGGGTTATTAGTGTTAGGGCTATTCAAAATCGAATCGAAACCGATAACCCGAACCGAAAAAAGTTATTGATTTATCAATATTGGGTTATTGGTTTAGCGGTTTTGATTACGATCTTGATTTTTTTGTTATTGGGTAATCGGTTCTTAACGGTTTGAGGTTTTTTCTTAACGGGTTAATTGATAACCCGATAGTAAATTAAATAATTATATTTATACCATTTTGTACATAAAGTCCTTGACTTAGAGTTTGGTTTCCTACTTTTATTTTTGGTTGTCTCAAACACTTGGTTATTCGACAATGTGAAAGTGTTTGCTTTTGAGCAAGATGTAACTTATGAACTCAAGTGCATGGTTTATTTGGTTTGTCACCTTGTTTCTAAGTGATTTTAATATATATTTTTGTATCAAATCTTAACGGTTAAACCGATAGCCGAACCGATAACGATAAAAAAACCGATAAGCCAATATCTTAATAGTTCTATAATGGTTTAGCATCTCTACAAACCGATAGCCAATAAGTCAAACTGATAAATTTCAAAACCGAACCGACCAATACACAGCCCTAGTGCGCATGTGAATCAAGCTTGGATACAGATACACCTAATTTGACCCGTATGTATCCAAGATATTAGTATATGAGCGTACCAAATGCATATAATTAAAACACAGTAAAAACATGTAACTAGATCCTAAACTAGTGAAATTTATAGAGCAAATTACAGAAATCACATACTTTTAAGGCAAAATTACAATTTATCCCTTAAAAGTTTATAATTACAGAAATCCCTCAAACAGATACAATAATATAAGCGCTGATACATTAATCTGATGCGCGAGATACATTAATCGTTAAGTAAGATACATTACATTTTATACATGATACACTAATCTGATGTACATTTTATACATGATAGATACAATAATATAAGCGTTGATACATTAATCTGATGCGCGAGATACATTAATCGTTAAGTAAGATACATTACATTTTATACATGATACACTAATCTGATGCGCGAGATACAATAATATAAGCGTTGATATATTAATTTGATGCGTGAGATACACTACATGATACACTAATATGATGCGCGAGATACACTACATGATATACTAATCTGATGCGTGAGATACAATTATATAAGCGCTGATACATTAATCTGATGCACGAGATACACTACTTTGATGCGCGAAATTGAGGAATTTTGGAGATTTGTAAAAATTATAGGGGATAATGGTAATAAGTAAACTAAAATGTGGGATTTCTGTAATTTTTCAAATTTATATGGTTTGCTCGTCTATTTGACTAGAATGGGCTTATTGCTAAATGTGTAGCTTATAAGTTCGGGCTGCGCGGCTAGGATCATTTCATTTCGGCCCATGTCAGGGGAAATATTGATTTGGCCCATTTATTCAAGATCCTCCCCTCCGAATCTCTCCAGAGAAAACTACAAAGAAATCCATATCGATCATAACGATCTTCATGCTCTAAAACCGAAGTGTTTAACGACACGAAAAGTTCTTTTTCAAGGTAATTTCTCCATTAATTGTGAACTTTTTTTTAACTTAGCTTGGAAAATTATGGAATTGAAGTTCGTTTATGCCTTTATGGAATGATTGGGGGTTTGGAATCAGATTGTGTATGCTTTTTCTTTTAATTTAGCCTCTGGAGTTGTAAGTCTTTGGAAACACTAGTGAGATAATGAATTACTCAAATGTTGGTTTTGAAAAGCTAGTTTTGTTATTGACGTGCAATACATCTACATTGTTAATGTGGTTATGAGGTTTGAATTTGCAAATTAATGTCCCATTATGTGTCTGTCTGTATGTGTGCGTCTGTGAAGATCCTAGCAGCTTCTTTGAAATCTGAGGCTCAGTGGAATATAGTAGCAGCTTGTGGGTGGTTTTGGAGATTCTTGTGGCAAGGATACCACTTAATTTTGGGTTAGTGTTTTAGCATAGTCCATTGACTATGTGAAAGTTGCATCAGAAATGAAAACATAGACATTGTTGGTGTGTGTGTTAATAGATGTATTCAGCTTGGATATATCCTACTACTTTATATGCGCCTTTGGAGATGACTGATAAAGATTTAAGTGCTGCCAGAAGGAAACCACATATCTATTAGCATGATACACTAGTGAAATAACACCTGATATTTTCACAGATATTAAGAGGTAGCACCATCATGCTTTAGGTCACCGATTCTTTAATATAATATCCTAGTTAGTTCTTTTGTGTGTTCTGATTTATATGTGCCCAACATTCCAAAATTTTCTCTACGGTAGGTATTTGTTTGAACTACATTGTTGAATGATTCAAAGGGAATCTTTGGTTTGTAAGAATCTGAAGGTAGTGATCTGTCCTGTTGTTTATTTAAATCTAGTTGACATTGGATTAACTTCAGAAGCACTATAAAAACATAGCTGTGCACTTTGGTGGACGACCATACATTCTAAGAAAATGTTGCTTGGTCAATTATCTGCTGGGTTCCTCCATTCTATCCCTTTTTCCGGTAGCTGATATGCTTCTTTCCAGATTTGTATTTCCTGGGAATGTTTTGTTATTAAAATGTCATTCCTCTCCTCTTCTCTGTTAAAATATTTGTGTGGCCTGGACAGAGGATTTCTATGAGATTTTGGTAGTTTTCGTTGGAATATACATGGGTAGATGATTCTATAGATGCCAAGAGTAATTAAGTCATAGACTGTGCAATAAAACCAGATAAATACATATACTTGAACTGTACACTGCTGGTCTTCTGAACAACTCAATCAGAAAGATATTCAATTATTCAGTAACTGAGTTGAGCTTACAGTTCTGTTCTTGAGAAAGAATGGATGCCATTGTCTTGGCTTGAGTGGTACATAGCTTTTGATCATGTGTGTTGCATTCTTTCAAGTGCACAATGTGCATTCCCTTTCTCCTTTTCTATGTTTGCTTTTCCTGCTTTCATTTCTTTGGTGATTCATTCACAAACTTAAGGGCAGTGATTTTTGCTTGTAATTTAATATGGCATTCCTCATTTACAGTTTGCACAAGTTAAAGAGTCACTATGGAATTAGCAGACAGAACGATTGGACTGCTTTTGACAGTTACTAGCCTGTCCATTTTCACATATTATACCTTCTGGGTCATCATTCTGGTCAGTTCTTTTTCTCTCTGTCTTACAAGATGTAGTGACCTGTGAGACCTATGTTATCATATGGGGGGTTGATGTATGCTTTTTGTCTTTCAGCCATTGGTTGATACTGATCATTTTGTGCACAAATATTTTCTACCTCAAGAGTATGCAATTCTTATTCCCGTATTTGTTGGAATGGCACTCATCTGCTTGCTGAGCATGTTTACTGGATATGTGATGCTCCAGTCCAAAAAGAAGAAGGCATGATACAACCATGTTAAGCCTGCTGCTAGCTGTTAGATTATATGATACTTCATAGTTTTGCTCTTGAACAGCTTGTTTCACATAAATTCTCTTTTCATGTGTTGACAGTGATCTGAAAATTCTAGATATGCCTTCAAGTAGTCACTACATATTGACAACAAGCTCAATTTTGTGTTTGTAGTTTGTGACTGTTGAAAAATGTATTAGATGAAAATGACTGTGTTTATAAATATTACTTATGGAGCCTGCAGAAATACTCATTAACTTAGACTGCCTAACTCCTTCTGTCGGCATCAGCTGGGCAGTATGAAACATCTCAGCTATAAACATATGTGCTGACACAATTGTTACTCATTCCAACAGCCTTACACAAAAGAATAAAAAAGGAAGTATCTAACCTGTGTTATGTCAACACCCTTCTTTTTTTCCCGTGATTTTTGGAGAATGAAGTCAAAGAGATGACAAAATAATTCAACTTAAAGGACAGTCCGATAATTGTCTAGCAAACATAGTTCTTCTGCTATTAAAGTTTCCATAAATACACAGTAGGAACTAACATATAAACAAAATGTATTATTGAATGCAGACCAATTTGCAACTATGTATCTTTCCAAGTCTAAAAGCATTTGATTGCTCTGATTTCTTTGAGACTAGAGAGACTTTCATTCTCTCTGTTCATATTATGTACAGTCCTATGAAGAAACTACTTCTCATCTATTCCTAGATGACTACAAAGTTTCAGTTATTTTTCATTACAAATTGTTCAACTGTTAAATGATTTTAAGGCATCACATCCCAGAAGGACTGCCCTGCTCTATCACACAAATGAGACGAAGTAGTAACCTTGTCCATTGACTCCAGTGCAGGCAACTTATCACTTCTGTAAAACACAAACTCATCTTCTGTGTTGGCTTGTTGTTTGTTCTTCATGTTTGGGTCGTCCTTTTCGTTAGCACTAGTGGTAGAATTCTTCTCCACAAGCTCGCGATACATGGAGGATCGAAGCAGAAGGCTGAGAGCTGTAGGCGAAGGCGGCTTGTTACATGGAATTAAGGGCATTTTTCTCTCAATAGGTTCTTGGCTCTGAGGAATAGGGGGCAGAGTTTCTCTAGTTGTGGCAAAATAATTGGAGCCAAAAGTGAATTGAGGGTCATTTATTGGGTTAATCACGTCGTTAGTGTTGGTTTGTATAGCCTGATTTTCTGATCTTAATTCTTGGAATGCCATCTGAGTATTGACTCCTGGTTTTAGCCATCTTATATAGGTGCTTAAGTCAAAATTAGTCACCGCGTTAATCCCTCTGTATTCAATTGCAGCAATGTCATAAGCTCGAGCTGCTTCCTCTTGAGTACCTACAGAAAAGAACACGAGATTCAAGTTGGTAGCCTATTTTAACAGTCTTGATTCGATCAGTGCTGAAAATAATGGGGTGAAAGTACTTACTGTAAGTACCTAAGTAGAGGTATTTGTTACCGAAAACTCGCCCTATTCTTGCTTCCCATCTACCATTGTGATGATGCCTGAAGTTACATGATTCATTCAAGAAAAGATCACTACTAATTACTATGAACAACAGATGGTAAAAGTTTTAGAACAGGCGGTTGAATGAATTTAGTTACCTTGCTACTCCTCTGTATTTAGATACACCTCGGGAGAAACCACTGCTTCTCCTGCATTAGAAGAATAAAAACTCAGGTAAATTTTGGTTTGTGAAAAGATTTCTTAAATCTGATTGAAAATCAAGTTGAGTAAATACCTTCTTAAGGAGGCTAAGTACTCCTCTTTAGTCACAGTTTGCATTATTTCAATTTCCTTCTCATAATCAGATATCTGTAGAGATATTTGAGTCAGACAAATAATTTCAAACAAAAGAAGAATTGTGAGTCTGAGATGAAGATCATACTGGAAAATTAATGAAAGTTGATGTGCCCCAGTACTTGATTGCAGCCAAATCATATGCTCTTGCTGCAGATTCTTCCTCATCATATGCTCCTGTTTAATTTAAAAGTAAATTTTCTAGAATCCAAAACTCAATCCTCTTGAATGAATCAAATATTGGTCTATAGCACCACCAAGTGCACTACACTCACCAAGATAAACTTGTTTTCCCTTCTTTTTCTGAGTCACATTCCAAGAACCCTTATCCCACAAATGAGCCTCATAACGCCCCGTCCATCGATGCCTAAATTCCAATGTAATTAATTATTAACAAGAATTAGTCTCTTAAATGAAGTACTACTACAAAAGTGTCAACATTTTTAGTTAGTACTACCTGCTAACTCCTCTGAATCTTGAACTTCTCTTCACAGTAGGTGTATGAGCAATATTTTGATCAACTTTAGATGAGTCCATTTTCTGCTGCTCAGCTTGTTGGCCAATGTTATCATTCACTACTGCAACTGCAGGAGGTGACCTTCTTCGTCTTTTCACGCGTTTCGTTGTCTCTGGAATGTCATAATCCACCATGGACATGCTTCTTTTTCCAGGGCTTGACATCTCAGATTTAACTAAAATAGAATCTTTGTTCAAATCCATTGTTTGTTTCAATTTCCAGCTAAATATGAACCAATAAAAGCTGTGTCTTTTATCTTTGCTTGATGCTTAATTTGCCACACAAAAATGGATGCTGAAGTATTCAGTATATATAATGTATTGAGTCTTTGACATTTTGCTTTGTTTTAGTTTTATACTGTCAACAAGCTAATAATTTGATGTAAGACAAAAATAAACGATGATTTCATGTCATCTTGAGTGTCCATTAGCCAAATTAATGCTCCTCTATATTAATTATAGATTTCACATGACTTAATTCTTGACTTCAAACGAATACAAGAAAAAAAACAAAAATATTGTTCGATATTTTCAAGGTTTTATGCAACACTTCCAGCCCAGCTGCTTAATTTTTCCCCTCCCATAACTACTAGAAACAAAGGTTTTTCCCATCGCGAATGAGTGAAAAAATTGTGTTATAGAACATGATTTTCCCATTCATTTCCTACCTAATCAGCTCATTGAGAAAATGCATGGTGGAAAATAGATTCTCACAGAAATAGTGGGGAACTTTCAAATTTTTCCATATGAAGATTCAATCAAAATATCTGAGGAAATAGCCACTAAACATTTTCTAGTGGAAAAAGGTGATTTATTTTAGTAATGTACCCTTTATTTATCTGTATTGATAATATTTACATGATGTTTCAAGTTGATTTATTTAAATCTCAGATTAGCGGTTAAAATGAAATTTTAGTTATATACCATCAACCATCTTTATAACGATGTCCTTTATTCACATACTTTTTATTATTATAGTGAAATGCTATTATAAAGAAAGGCTTGATCATTATACTATATCATCCTTTAGACCCTATGGGTTAAGTCATATTACCCGCATAAGTATACTCTTAGAAATCATGACCTTTTTCACGTGTGCCACTAATTAACTATGTCTGATGTGTGGTTCCAATGTTCAATAATTCTCATTTAGAACAAATTAAGAATCTCATATTTGCAGACAAATAGTAAAATAAAAATACAAAAGAAGTCAAAATAGATCACCTGGCCTTTGTCTTTTAGATATCGAAATCCTTTTAAACACATTCTAGCTATAGCTGGTCTTTTATTTTCTTTGAAAATCCAAGCCACAAATTTGTCTTCTTACACTTGAGACAAATGATTACATTTGTTGTTTAGCATTTGTAGTTTGGTTGTTTCTTTGGATTCATCGTCATTGTGAAGGCTATTTATTATGTTTTTGTCAGGTTAATGGCAAATTCTTGTCTTTGTGCTGTCAGGTTGTCTAGTGGAAAGTTGATAATCGTCACTAACTATGGAACGAATCTCCTAATATTCTCTCACAAGTACATTGATACGATGGTGTAATCACGTATAGCGAAAGGTGATCAGTGAAATAATCTTTTATCAAAAAATTATATTATGTATATAGAAAGTTATATGAAATATATATAAGTTAATTTTTTTTTCATATATTGAATTTTGGACACCCTTAATAAAATTTCTGACTTCACCATTGCACTAATAATCATTTTTATAATGATTTCTGTTGTTGACATGATGATTGTGAAATCTTATTTGGATTATTGGCTCTTTTTCATCATTAACTCTTTTTTTTTGGGTGTGTGTTCAAATGCTGATTGTAGGAGTTTGTTGGTCTTTTTATGCACATATATACCTAATAAACCTGAGATGTTACAGATAAACTTCAACATGTACGACTGCATTTGCAATATGTTAAGAGGAATATCATAGGTTTCATATTAGGTTAAACATGGAAGTCCTTGATGGATGAAACCACAAATCATGGGTTTTGAAGCACAAAAGATACATAGATTTTCAAGTCTCTGTCTGTCCCCTTAACTCTCACTAATTCACTGTTCGGGCATAAAAGATGAAAACATAATTAATGCACATATTCTAGTGTAAAAATTTCGGAATTGTGTCATTTAGAAAATAAAATAAGAAATATTTTTCAATCATTCAAACTAAAAAACTATGATTGATTAAAACAACAATAGAAGGGTCTCCAACACTATAAACACAGAGAAACAGTATCTCCATACATTTCAGGTGCAGAGGCTTTAATGCCAGCACCCTAAATCTAGAACTGAGAATCTGTCATAAACAGAATTCTTTCATGTAACAACCATGTTATTCCAGTATAAGTTTCTTCTTACAAGTTGCATCTTTCCTTTTCATAACTCATAAATCTTTCGCCTTCTTAATCCTACTGATGGTGAAAGTAATTTCAACAACAGAAAGAGGAAATAATTTTTTTCTTGACAAGATCATTGTCAAAACAAGAATCTGCTGCAGTTTAATACTTCATGCTGTATTATTTCTTATGAAACTACATCCTCTAGCTTTCCTCACATTTTGATGGAGCATCAATTGCCTCACCCTCTCGGCATCCTCCCATTTATCACCAAGAACATACAAGTCTGAGATAAGGGTATAAACCCCTCCATCATTCTCTGGCCTCACCACATTCATGACCCTCTCAATCACTCTTTCCGCCATCTCAAACTGTTTATGCAACTTGCAAGATGACAAAAAAGAACCCCAAATAACTACGTTAGGCTCTCGTGGCATTGTATTGATCACTTCATATGCTTCCCTTAACAATCCAGCTTTCCCAAATAAATCAACCATGCAGCCATAATGCTGAATTGTTGGTCTCAGTCCACACTCTTTGATCATTTTGAAGTATCCACGACCTTCATCGACCAGCCCTGTTTGTACACAAGCACTAAGTACCCCAGTGAAAGTAAACTCATTTGGTACCACACCCCCTTGTCTCATTTTCTTGAATATCTCCAACGCTTCAGTTCCGAAACCATGTTTTGCTGCTCCACAAATTAAAGCAGTCCAAGTTACCACATTTCTATCTTTCATCATATCAAAAACCAGAGAAGCAAAATTCAAGAATCCACATTTAGCATACATGTCTACTAAACAAGTACCAAGCTCCACATTCAATTCCCAGTTATTCTTTACCGCAAAACCATGCACTGATTTCCCAAGAAACAACCCAATTGAACCCATCTCCGAACACCCCGCCAATATTGGCCCAATAGTCACTTGATCAGGCTTTAGCTGCTCAAAAATCACCATTTCCCGGAAGAGCGTCACCCCTTCCTCCCAATGCCCATTATTCATGTATCCAGCAATCATCGCCGACCACGAAGCTAGGTCTCTCATAGGCATTTCATCAAACATCTCCCTTGCTTTTTTAACATCCCCAGATCGAGAAAAACAAGTTATCATCGTGTTCCACGTGACAGTATTTCTCACAGGAATTTCATCGAACAGCTTGCAAGCATACTGAAACGAAGTCCCTATGTAGGCATTTAAGAGAGATGTGGCAACATAGACGTGTATATTAAAGCCTAATTTGAGAAGATGGGCATGGAGGTGGCATATGAGGGGAAGGTTGCCCAAATGGGTGCAAGATTTAAGAGTGAAAAGAATGGCGAAACTGTCGAAAGGAATGGCTTGGCGCTGCATCTGGGCATAGAGTGTCAAGGCTCGTTGAGGTGATTTTGCATTTTTAATAGCAAAAGACCATGAATTGAAGGTTCTTAGTAATATCCATGACGATTCACTATTAACGGCAGCTTGTCTCAGTACGCGGTAGAGATTTGTAACCATAGCTTTGATTTTTCTTCCATCTAAGCCTTTGGCGCCTCAATGGTAGCCAACAACATCAGCCCAGAATTTTGAAAGACTTTTTGAATCTGGTGTTGTTAAATTAAATATACGCTTATATATCAAAATGATAATTTTGTGATCTTAAAACATGTAAAGTGAAAAGTTAGGATTTAAAGAATTGTTAAAAAAGATAGACATTTCATTTTTTTTAAAAACTGACTAAACAGGTCATCCGTGAAAGTTTATTGAATTTAGACATTTGGATTCGTATTGAAAAATTTCAACGGTTAGAAAATATGCGTGCAAGAAAAGATCCTATATTTTGTGAGATGGAAAAGAGGAGGTTAATGAACATGGTAAAATTGAAGTTCTAGAATTTAAATCCTGCTGCCTAAAACTTGTAATCTGCTTTGTTAACATCTAGAATACTAGGTTCCAACAGTTGCAAGACTAACATCTTCCCAATCGAGTTGATGAAACAATCTCACTGTACAATGTCAAACCAATCAAACATTAAATCAGCAAAAAGTGGCCTAGAACCAAATACACTTGTACCAGAGGGATTGAATTTAACTACTAGTCTTAGCTGTCTCATATTTCGTCATCTAATCAACGTGGAATGAACCTATAACAACTAAGCATTATACGATTTTGCGTGAAAAAGAAGTAGAGTACTTCTCACTACGATTAAATACAAATTTGAATGAAAGAAAACTGCTAGGAAGACATTGTTCTCAATTTACCAGCATCTTGAAAAACTGCAATCTTCTTTAATATATAAAACATGAAAATCTGATAGAAATAAAGAATCAGTGTCATATAGTCATGAGTTGGGGATTTACATTCCTATCCTAAAGAATAAACCCCCATAACAGTGGTAGCTGCATGAACTTCTACACCACATTTGATTGAATTTACAACAAACAAATTTCCTAGTACAAAATGTACACACAAAAAAATAAACAGTATATGATCTATTAACAAATGAAATCAAAATGCTTCCTATCATATTCTTTATGCAAAAAAAAACAAAAGGTTCAGTTTTTCGTTTCATAAACTTCAATTCGTGCTCCTTTCTAGGATTCCAGTTTCAGCAAAGCAATGACTCCATAAACATGTCATCTCGAGGCTCGTCCTTAGTTCTTGAAAACACATTGTTGTCCTGAACTTGGTTTTCGTATGAATCCCCTGAATTTGCATATCCTGAGATACCATAATTATTAGGCCTCTGCAACATCTCAAGCGTATAGGGTGCTCCCATTTCAGACTGTTGTGGCCTTATACTTTGCAATGGAACTTGATAGTTGGATTGATGAGATGTCACAGTAGGCCTTACGGTCGGTGCCATAGGTCGGTTAATTGAGTGGTTGCCACTGCCCCTTGCTGCTGGAACATCATGGTTGTGCTTCCCTTCATAGGTTGTTATCACTGACCTTATGTCTTGTGATGCCCTTTCCACATGTTTTCTTACTGGACATCCCGTACTTGTGCATTTGTAGTAGCTCCTGTTTCATAGTACCCCAAGATTCATTTTCGATTTCCAAATTAAGGAACTTCCAAACTTGTTAAAAAATTTGAGCCAAATTTATGATCAAAGATAAGGTTATTACCTGGGATTAGGATTTCCTTTCACTACTTTTTGACCATACTTCCTCCATCTATAACCATCATCTAGGATATCGATATCACTTGTAGTTTGAACTACAACTCTAGGTTCTCTAACTGTCCTACTCCCTCCTAGTGCAGATAGACCTTCACTTTCGTTTTCTCTTTTCCTGAAAACAAGAAATTCAACAAAGTTAAAAATGTTAACATTAGTCAAAAATTGGATTCAAGATTACTACAGTACAGACCTCTCTATAACAACATTTCACTATAACAATGATGTTTCATTTCATGTGGAAGAGATCATTCATGTTATGTTATATTATATGTTCTTTATAACAAACATTTTACTATAGCAATCAAAAAATATCGGAACAAACGATAACGATGATGTAATAGAAATATTTGACTATACATGATATATTATTGTTTCACTTACCATCTTTTTGAGTCTGGTTCCTCTTCATCAAGATCATCTCCTCTTGACCTACTACTCTTTTGAGAAGTGTGCTCATGATCATCATCCCCAAATGAAATAGAAGAATTCTCAGGTGTTGCAACCGAATCCATTTGTCCATTTGAACCATAGGATTGATGATCTGGGATTTCATTAGTTTGTGTATTGTATGATTGGATTGCAGATGAAGCTGTGGATGACGACGATCTTCTGGTTGACTGAGGCTTTGGATGGTTGTGATTACCCTTGTACACAATTTCAGTAATTTGACCATCTAAAGATCTCTCAACCTTCTTCTTGGTGGGACAATTTGGGTATGTACACTTGTAGTAGCTTCTTGGATTTTCACTACCTTTTACTTGTTTCTGCCCGTATTTCCTCCAATTGTATCCGTCATCTGACCTTTTCTGCTCCCTTATACTCTGATTGTATTGGTTTCCACTATTGTTCTGATCATTATTATTCTGCATAAAACTCTGTAAAGTGTTGAATTCAGATCTTCCATTAGCATTTTGATCATTCTGTTTTGTGGGCTCTTGATAATTCCATGCTTGCTGCCCCTGATCAATTTTACACAAGAAGAAAATAGAGTGTCAGTCAATTGACTTGAACACACAGAACATACTTCCTCCGACTCAAATTATCTGTAGTATTTTCTAACTATATCTGTCTCAAATGATTATGTGTGTTATCATCTCTTGAAGTTGTCAATTTACTTTATTCCTAGTTGTCAATTAAGATTTTCTACTCATTTTCGTCGATACGATGACAAGATCATGACTTTAACAATTGCATAAACACATAAATTGAGTAAACAGAGATTATAAGTTGATATAAACAAGGTTAAGTAGTCAAAAACCCTCAAGTAAAGCAAAAAAAAAAAAAAAACGACAGATAAATTTGAGACGAGGGAGTACCAAAGGGACATGGTTAGTTTGGGATTGAGAGATTGATGCAGCTGTCCCTACTTGAGGCTGGAAAGAAAAATCTGAGTAGTTTTTGTCTTCCTGTTTCACATCCCGATGGCTACTGCTCTTCCAATTAAAAGCATGAGATGGAAAACTCCCTGTTGTCGGAGATGGAAGAAGCTGCAATTACAATTTCAAAAAAAACACACATCAATAATCTTGAATCCAATGAAAACAGAGTAAAATAGAACAGAGAGAGAGACTACATACGTTTGAAGAAGACAAAAGAACAGGGGAGTCTAAAAGTTCAGTTGGACTTAAACCAGGAGGAATAGCAAAGTAAGAGGAAGGGGAAAAAGGAGGAGGAGATAAAGGGAGTGAAGGAGGTGGAAGAGACTTGAATTTAGGAACTCCAGAACCAGTCCTCTCTGCAATTCTATCACCAAGTCCTTTGGTAGGATAATCATCAGAAGCAAGAAGGTCGGTGAAAGAAGTCGTCATGAATGAAGAAGATGAAGTGGGAAAAGAGAAACTTGAAGCAGCCATTAGAAGAAAGAAGATAGAATAGAGCAATGGGAATTGGATTATATAATGGTTTTGACTTCCTTTCGTTGGAGTGGGTGGGATATTAAAAACAAAAATGAACACGTATTCTACAAGGAACTTGTTTTTTTCTATTTTCTCGTTTCCCACTCTGTATTCGAAGTCCACATTAGCATTCCAATTAAATTTGAATTACGCATTACAAGATTCATTTGAAAATTGACGTTCTCAATAAGATTTTCTCCATATTTAAGATCGAACTTACAGGTAAAACAATTTCACCACTGCATCAGAATCCAAGTTGATTGTTTTTTTCTATTTTTCTATTCTAATTTGATAAATAGATATTTAAAGAAACTTCCAAGAACCTCAAAATAGCTTTGACCGTGGAAAATGAAATTAAAAAGATATATTTGTGTGTTGAGTCAAAATAGGTGGCTTTGACTGTAATAGATACATACACAAATTGTACAAGAAAAGAGAGGCTGCTATTGTAATGCAATTACGCCAAACGCGTTATTTCGCTGTCGTTGTGATGGGGCACCCCACTGGCCACTAGTAGTTGATTAACACACAATCAATCAATCAATCACGGGGCTTTTTTATCGGACGAATTGTCAACACCCTTTTTGCCTGGTTTCTTTCTCAGCCCTATTGGTTAGTAGCTCATCCTCTTCTTCGAGGCTGTTTGAATTGACTTAAAACTAAATTGTAATAACCAGTGAAAATGAATTCTAAATGGTACAATTCGATTTTGTTTTAAACATTCTAATCATTTGTTCGTGGATAATGTTTTCATCATTTATGTTATGCCCTAGCAATTAATTTGTGAGAATTGAAGGTGGTTATGTATCCTATTTGCATCAAAACAAGGAATTTTATCTTTAACCTAATAAATGAACACAAAAGAAGTTCCTCTTAACATATTATAGAGGCGGGCATTTTGATAACAATCTGTTTAGTCGAGAAATGTAGCAAATGCTATTTTAAAATGTGTTTTCATTAATATATTAAAACTTTAGAGATTACGTTACTCTAATTATTATTTTAAAGAGAAATTCATTTCTTAAGTACAAAGTCAATTTAAGCTAAATGTATACAAGTCAAAGAAGCAAGCACATCAAATTTCATTGGACAAATAACAAATGTCATGCTCTCTAATGGATAATTCATTTAATTGTTTACACTTGTAAAATGGATAGCGGTTGGAACAGGAAAAAGTTTCTTTCTAGAGTTGCATTCTTCTTTCAGCAAACAAATATATTTAAATGATTGGTGCCAAAATGAAAGATTTTGATCAGTTTACTGGCCAGTGTGTGTAACCAATGCAGCAGGGCTTTCGCTTTTTGGTTGCTACTTGAAATGCTCATTTCTTCTGAGATGCGGGGACCTCACCTTGTAACTGCTTCTTTCGAAGATCACCGGAGCCTCGTGGACGTTGAAATCTGCGCCATCTCCGGCGTCCATATTCGTAGCCACCATAATATCATGCTTCAATCCAAGCTTGTAGATGCCATCAAAGAAGCTGGAAATTAAATATCTTGGTACGTACTTAATGAAAAGTTTAGTAATGTAATCTTAATTTTTTTTTATGCAATTCTTTTATTTTTTTTAACTTGCTTGAAGCAATTATTTTGAGCCATTTGGATAACTTTTGATTATTTTTTTTGTTCAAAGATAAACTCTTTCCAAAGAAGAATTTTTGGCTTCCATTTTATCGAAGAAATCACATATTGTATTCCGTTTGTCTAAATTAATTAGATGGCACATCTCAATTTAACGAACTACCAGAACTAGATAGGGCTTTTTCTTTTTGGAAGATAAAAAATAGAGCCAATTGAGTATACAGAACAAGTTGGATTGTGTCACTATTATATACTTATCACGTTTGCTTTGAAGGACGGCTTTTGATTTTCGATATAGGAGAAGAGGCATCTGCACTCTATTAAGAGGTTTAAGTACACTACATGAAACACGTTATGTGTAACTCTAATAAGCATCATATATTCCACCTCACATTATTGGACTACCGATCTGCTCTTGAACCATCCTTTTCTGCAGAATTCATCAAAAGTAGCCAACACAACAAAGACAAGGAAGAAGAAAAATGGTTCAATATAATGTCCCTTCTTCATAAACTGAACGTAGACACAATTTACAGAGGCTACTAGAAGAGAAGAAAGAAGAATTTCATTTATGAGCTCAAAGGGCTAATTTGTACAATGATAGGAACATGTATTTATAGTTGTTTCTGTAACTAACTATTGGGAGAATTAGTTATAACAATTTTTAAGAGAAAAGACTATACTACCCTTAATCATCCTAACCACCTTTTAACTACTTAACAACCAACTACTCTGATGAAGTCTCATTACTCCCCTTCAAGCTAGGAGGGGAGAAAATGTTCAACACTCCTAGCTTGGATAACAAATACTCATGTTGACTTCTGGACAGCCCCTTTGTCAAAATATCTGTTGGTTGTTCTTGTGTTGGTATATAATTCACTTTGATTGAACCTTGTTGTATCCTTTCCCTTATGAAGTGACAATCTATTTCTATATGTTTTGTCCTCTCATGATAGACTAGATTTGCAGCTATTTGTATTGTTGCTTTACTGTCACTGTATACTTGTATTGGCAGCTGCACTTCAACTTCTACTTCCTTTAACATCCCAAGTAACCATACTAACGCTGACACAGTAGATACAAGGCTTCTGTACTCAGCTTCAGCTGAACTTTTGGAGACTGTGGTTTGCTTCTTTGCTTTCCATGACACTAAAGAGTTGCCTATCTTGATCATGTAGCCTGTAACAGACCTCTTGGTAAGTGGACAAGAGGCCCAGTCTGTATCACAACATGCAGTAACCAATTCATTTGAAGAACTAGTCAATATCAGACCCTGTCCAGGCTGTTTCTTGAGATATCTCATCACTCTTGCATCCATATGTGACTTATTTGGCTGCTGTAGGAACTGACTTAGAGTCTGAGTGCTAAATGATATATCTGGCCTTGTCATGTTAAGGTACAACAGTTTCCCAATTAGCTTTTGATATGATGTTGGATCCACCAGCCGATCTTCAGAATTCTTCTTGTCCCTTATTTGCTCATCATACTGTTTTGATGTTAGCTTGACATTAACATCAATGGGAGTTCCTGCAGGCTTTGCTACTGATATTCCTACTTCAGCTATAAGCTCCAAGATATACTTTCTTTGATGCATAAGTATGCCTTGTTCTGTCCTAGTGAACTTAATGCTTAGAAAATACTTTAGTTCACCTAGATCTTTCATTTTGAAACACTTTTGTAAAGCTTGCTTTGTATGTTCAATCAATTTAAGACTGCTTCCAGTAACCAACATATCATCTACATACATAAGTACAATGACTATACCAACTTCTGAATCTTGAATAAACAAAGAATAGTCATACTGACTTTGTCTGAATTTGTGAGCAATAAGAGCTTCAGTCAGCTTGTGATTCCATTGTCTTGGTGCTTGTTTGAGACCATATAGTGACTTTGTCAGTCTACAAACCTTCTCCCCTTGACTGACAAAACCTTGAGGGAGCTGCATATAAATTTCATCCTCTAAATCACCTTGAAGAAAAGCATTAAAGACATCCATCTGATGAATATGCCATTTTCTGGATGCTGCAAGAGAGACTATAGTCTCACTGTTACCATCTTAACCACAGGTGAGAAAGTCTCCTTGTAATCTATGCCTTCTTGTTGACTGTAGCCTTTAGCCACCAACCTTGCCTTATATCTCTCTATTTCACCAGTAGCCTTATACTTAATCTTATATACCCATCTGCAACCTATAGGTTTCTTTCCTTGTGGAAGATCAGTAACCACCCATGTATTGTTGCTTTCTAATGCCTGAATTTCCAATTGCATAGCATCTATCCACCTTTGATCTGTCACAGCTTCAGAATCTGTACTAGGTTCCTTCAGTGAAGAAGAAGCAACAATATAACACTGATAAGAGGATGAGAGATGGTTATAGCTCACATAATTTCCCATAGGATACTTCACTACCTTTTGTGTAACAAAATCTGTCATCCAAGCAGTAGACTGCTTAGTTCTAGTGGACCTTCTGATATCAGTTGATACAACAACTAGTTGACCCTCTTGACTAGAATCCATAAGAGTGTCAGTACCAGAAGAAGAACTACCTGAGCTTGTTTCTGCTAAAGGATCACATGCTGCAGTCATGTTATCATCTGAAATCTCAGGCATATGCTGGACATGTTCTTGATCTCCAAGTTGTTCAAGCTACTGATTTGCAAGGCCAGGTTCAGAACCTTCATGCTCAAGATTATAAGATACATAAGCTGGCTGAGACAACTCTTGAAAATTTACATCTGAACCTCCTTGTAATATATCTGTGAATAACTGGTGTCTTCCAGAGTGTTTGTCATGTGCAAAAAGAAACATGTCCTCCCTAAACATAACATCTCTGCTTACAAAAAATACTTTGGTGGTAAGATCCAGAAGAATGTACCCTTTTTGTGTTGCTGAATACCCCATATGAATAGCTGACATGGCTCTAGGTATTAGTTTATCATGTTCAGTAAGACTTTTGGCAAAGCATAAACAACCAATAGTCTTAAAATGAGACAGTAATGGTTTGCTACCATATAATCTCTTATAGGGAGTTTGAAAATCAAGTACACTGCTAGGGAGTCTGTTGATAATGTAGGTTGCTGCTAATACATAATGCCCACAGTACTTGATAGGAATTTTTGCTTGAAATCTGAGTGCTCTTGTAACTTCAAGTAGATGTTTGTGTTTTCTTTCAGCCACCCCATTCTTCTGGGGTGTATATGGACAAGATCTCTGATGTATAATACCTAACTTTTGAAACATGCTTTCACAAGTAGAGTTTACAAACTCAATGCCATTATCAAACCTTATTATCTTAACAGTCTTGGCAAATTGATTATGAACATATTAAACAAACATTTGTAAGGAGGCACAAACATCATATTTATGTTTAAGAGGAAACAACCAAGTCATTCTTGAGAAGTCATCCACTATAGTAAGAAAATATTTGTTTCCATCAAAAATAGCGGTATTATATGGACCCCAAAGGTCTACATGAATCAACTCAAAACAGTCACAACTCTTGATACTGCTAGTAGGAAAACTAAGTCTAGTTTGCTTGGCATAAGGACAAACTAAACACTTAGACACCTTACACTGACTTTCTTTATTCATAGCAAACATTCTAGCAAGTACACCAGAAGAGACATGTCCTAGCCTTTGATGTCATAACTCCATATTTGTAGAAACTTGAGACACATTTAAAGTTATATCCTTTGATTACTGACATGCTTTTGAGTATACAGACAACCTGTTTCTTCACCAATTTTCTTCACCTTTCCACTGTAAAGCTCCTGGAAAACACAGCAGTTAGGGAAGAAAGTAACTGAGCAGTCTAGCTCCTTTGTTAATTTGCTGACAGACATCAAATTGTACTGGAAGTCAGGTAGATACAACACATTGGAAATAATACTATTATCTCCTAATGCACATGAGTCTACATGTGTCACTTGAGTACTGTCTCCATTAGGTAAGTACACAACCTTAGGAACCTCAAATTTCGAAACAGTGCCTTTGATAAACATATCTAAATCAGATACCATATAATTGGTAGCACCAATATCTACAATCCATACTCTGTTAATACCAGGAACATGTAATGATTTACCTGCAGTGTGAGCAGCAGCAGCAGGTGTAGCATTACAATCCAATGAGGCAATGTCTGTCTTGTGCTGAAAACCTTTGAGAATGTGATCATATTGATCCTTTGTGAAAGTGCAACCCTTCAACAACTGCTTCACCTCCAGTTTAGCTTGACTTATCAACTTAGAAGAATTGGAAGGACCTGGTACACCATGATCACTCTGAGAGCTATCAGTTTTTCTCGCCCATCCTGGTACCTGCACATTAGTATTCATACCATAGGAGAAGTGAACTGGATCAGGATTGACATCTGATGCAGTACCTTGTGGCTTCCTTTTTGACTTGAAGTTAGGTGGATACCCTACAATCTTGTAGCAATACTCCTTGCTATGACCTTTACACTTACAAAAAGTCACAAATCAAGACTGAGTTCCTCTTGAATCTCTAATTTTACACCTGAGGTAGATGCAGATTTAGAATACATAGCCCACAGAGTCAGCACTAACTGTGTTCATTCCCATGTTGTTGTTGTGAGACATCACTGCCTTTTGGCTTTCATCTTCCACTATCATAGCATAAGCATGATTAATAGTAGGTAGAGGATTTAGCATCATAATCTAACTTCTGGCCTATTGATAGGACTCATTTAACCCCATCAAAAACTGATACAACTTCTGCCTATTCATGTGAGCTACAAATCCTTTTGATTTATCACAGTTGCAACAAGGTGCAGGCACTAAAAGTTCAGACTCATCCCACAAAGTTTTAAGTCTTGTATAATACTCAGAAACTGAATTAGTACCTTGTTTCAATGTTACAATGTCTTTGTGAAGACTATATGTTCTAGAGCCATCTACTCTATCAAATCTCTCTTTCAAGTCATTCCAATCTTGCAAAGCACTCGAAGAAAAAACAACACCACTAAGAAGACTCTTAGATACTGAGTTCATTAACCAAGACAATACAATGGCATTTACCCTCTCCCATTGCCCCCATAGTTCTTCACCATAAACTTCCTTCCTACAGGATCCATCCACCAATCCTATCTTATTTCTCCCAATAGAGCTAGTGTAATAGATCGACTCCACAATGTGTAATTCTCAATGCCAAGTAATTGAAAAGAGATAAGGCTAACACTACTCACATCAGTAGGACTAAGAAACAGAGAATGGTTGTAGTCAATACCTTGAGATGATGAGACTGTATTAGAAGGCAAAGTGAAGGAACCATCAATTTCTCCATTGTTGATACCTCGATCTAGTTCTTTAGCTACTCGATCTGGAGACATAGTAGTCAAAATTGTTGCGGAATAAGAATCAAACTCAGTTAATAACAGTTGTGAACTCCAATATGCAGATCAACTGAGAATCTGATGAATCTGTGAATCGACAAAAACAACTCTCTGATTCTTCAACCTAAATTGCCTATCACAGTTCGTCACTGTGTATGGCTCTGATACCATGAACGTAGACACAATTTACAAAGGCTATTAGAAGAGAAGAAAGAATAATTTCATTTATGAGCTCAAAGGGCTAATTTGTACAATGATAGGAACATGTATTTATAGTTGTTTCTGTAACTAACTATTGGGAGAATTAGTTATAACAACTTTTAAGAGAAAAGACTATACTACCCTTAATCATCCTAACCACCTTTTAACTACTTAACAACCAACTACTCTGATGAAGTCTCATTATAAACCAATCCACAAGATAACGTTCAAGATCGGCACTTGCCAGATCTGAAGGAAGTAAAGAATGAAACTTGTGGAAGGGTACTCGGTACTGAAGATACATCTATAATTAAAAATTGATTTGTAAAAAAGTACACGTCGGCTTGATCCCACTTTAGAATTAGTTTTGGGGTATGTAGGAAGCTTGTGACGAAAATAATCTCATGTTCAGCCCCTTATTAGTTTAACTAGTTTTTGGTGTCTCAAGCAATTTTTTATAAATTTATTAGAACAATTAAAATTTTATGAAAATATATATGTAATGAGTACTAAAATTCAAGTCTTCTTCATTGAGTCAAGCTAAATCTGAATCAAATGGAAAATTTTATTTTCGTAAAGTGATATATAATTTATTACATATTATATATTTAGAATACGAAAAAAATTGAGATACAAACTCAGATGGTGCAGTCTGGAATTTAAAAGGCAACATAGGGGACAAATTCAGATTGAATTTAATCAAACCAAGGTTGGTATATCATATATTTTAGATGTCGATGGCTTCACTACTTTAACTATACAATGAAAAGGATAATTTTGGGTGTGAGTTTTATGACACAAGAAGATGAATTCGTCAAAACAAGACTTACAGATAACAATCAGACCTTACCAGGGACAAGGACCAGACTATAGAGCCTAATTAAAAAGAATTTTATATAGATAAAAATGAAGGAATAGCAAAAAATATCTTAAAATTTTAAATTAACTATTTGAAGGTTATGAATATGAAAAACATGAAAGTTATGGATATTAAGAGACAAGAGTAGCAATTGAATAGGTAAATTAGATAGTATAAGTTATGGGACTCCTAAGTATGAAGGTAATATTTTAAAAAAATAAAGAAGGAAAATAATAAATAAATGTAGATGAGAAAAAGATAAGTGCAAATAATATTTAGGTGAAATATCCACAAAAGGTGGAATTTCAAAGGACCAAAATAGATAAAGAGAACAACTTATGTGTTAGTGTTGAGTGTGCTAGCTCAATTTCAAACTCTATTGCAAATTCATGATTATTGTCCATCTAACTTACTAGTTAATCAGTTAAATTTTAGCTAAAGTTAACTGAAAATCATTCTCGTTCATTAAAAAGGCGAAAGAAGAAACAAGTAAGACGATTGTTTAAATCATGACACATATAGAAGAGATTCAAGAGAAGAAAGTTCAGTTAAGAAACACATCAAGAATATTCTTTAGGCCTCAGTTACATTTACAACAAATATGGCAATATTCTCTCTGTAGGCACCAAAACTATCAAAATTGCTGATTTTGGGCTCTCCGTGACTTTGGAACAGGGCACGAACCATAAACAAGGACTTATCAGGAAAACAAAAAAGGTATATGACACCTGAATCCGTGAGGGAAACATAAGTTGTAAAATATCCGAAAGCATGTTTTTGCCTCTCCATTTGAGAACCCCCTCCAGGTGTTTAATTAGTTCTTTCAACTTACTATTATGAAGATACATACTCAAATGTCAACAAAGCATATTCTTACACTGTAAAGTGATTTCATTCAAAATAGAAAGGCGGTTCTCATTCATAAAAATGAATATCAACATTAATTCATTGTAAAAGTAGAAAGGGAAACTCATTTATCAAGATTTGTAATGATTCCATATGGTTAACTATAATAATGAACAACTCGGATATTGCATTGGCCACAAATTCCCTTGTTACTGTTTTTTGCCATCTTATACTAATCTAGTAGCTGTGGAGACAACAATGGTCAGTGTTCCTTCATTTTACTTTGTTGCATCCCCCTTCGGCACATCTGTCTGTCTGTGTCCTGTCTCATGCGGTAAAATAATCCCCAGAGAAAGTGCTCGTTGTTCCATCCTACAAGAACATCCACAAGGTGAGATGCATTGAAAGGGAATAAGAAAATGAGAAAAGAACATAAGGATTATAATTGTACTTTGAGAATCTTTGCACAAGGATGTGGATGCAAGTATAAGCAACTCAACATCATTGATAAGAGTTCTCATTACCAAATCCTTGTTGCGCATGAACTCCACCAAAGCAATATATCCGTCAAACCTATACATAATGGGAAATGCAAATGAATTTCTAGTAAAAACAGTCCTGGGCAAGGGTGCACTTTTACTTTGCAGCCTTTATCCCTTTACGAATAGATATATAGGGTAGAAACTGACCTTTTTCTCTCACTTTCGAAGAAATACAGTCCTATGTCTTTTTTACTCGGACAATGATTGTTGAATAAACTTGGCCAGATATCCCCACGCAGAATTAGTTCAAGTTTAAGAGTATCGGGCAATAGTCCCGAGAACTCATACACTTTGCGTCTAACTCTGCAAGGAGGATGAGCCTGGATACAAGTATTGAATATCCCAGGTGCAAGTTCTAGAGCACCTAAGATGTCAAAATTTCCCCTAAAATGCAAAAACAAACAAAAAAACAAAGACTAATTATTATAGGGAAGCGAAGTTGAATGGTGCAAATTCTTCAAATAAAAAAAAGATCTCCAATATTTATGTAGTCTATAAAACTGTCACGCCCCGAGCTACCCCCGAGACGCGGACACGGGACCTAGGACCACAAGTGATCCCAAGCTAACCCTGCTGGCATGATCATGAGCATACTAAATATAATCTGAATAATAGAAACTGTGCGGAAGCTAAATCATAAATAAATCTGAAAAGATGGGGAATACCCATATACTATAACTGAGATAAATGAAAACTGATGAGTTTAATACAAGGAAGATATTAACTCAATACTAAGCTGAATCTATCTATGTCTGAAATAAGCCTCTAAACTGACTAGAAATGTTGGGACATGCCCCAACTAGATCTAGCAAAACTGAAACTAAAGACTAAAAGCGATA
>NW_006239512.1:188638-195892 GCF_000226075.1 Solanum tuberosum | reverse complement strand
TCAGACCTACGGACCGTGGATCGATTGACGGTTCGTGCTGGTCAACCGTCAATCGGGACTGAAGCTGGGCTTTTGGGGCATCGATCCACGGACACGAACTACGGTCCGTGACCTGACCTACGGACCGTAAGTCCGGCCGTGGGTCAACACTTAGCCAAATTTTCTGACTGAGTCTGGGAGGGGTTGCAGTGGTGAACCACGGACCACCAGCACGGGCTGTGGTCTGACCTACAGTCCGTGGATGGTGACCTTAATTTGCACTTGCAACTTCTCGAAATCTGTATTTTTGGTCTGTTTCGAATATGGGGTGTTACAAAAATAATCAAAGGGAAGCCTCTCTGCTTTTTGACGCATAACGAAAGCATATTCGAGTTTCAAGGACACAAAAAGATCCATGAAGCAATTTCTCAAACACAAAAACATAAAGAGAAAGTTTCACATAAATCTAAACGTTGTTTTGCACTCTAAATCTCATTAAGTTACAGAACTGAAAAAAATAGAAAACAAATAATGTATGGTTCACATATAACCTACTCAACTACAATTTCTTGTTTCCCATACCTGAAAACATGAGATGGTCCATATTCCATTAAATAATGACATAGAGTGAAAACAACTTCCAGTCCTCAAGGAATTTATACATAATGAGAATTAAGTTTACTACCATCTCACTAAATATTATCTATTCAAAGTATCATTATATCACGACTCACAACTATGTATGATATTAATGGCATCCCTAGGTAACCATTAATTTTCTGGACAACCTAAGATGGGTCATCCAAAAAGCTAGCATGCAAAAATAGAGATGAGCTGAATTTGAACATTTTTGGAGCTCTGTGTACCTTGTGTTAACCTATTGTAGTAATTAATGTGCATTTATGAAGGGTACTAACTTCCAGGAAGGAACTAGAGCAGGATCACAAGGGTGTGTCATAGGTAAATTCATCATTCGACTCTCATTCACAACATCAGGACTCCTATGCTCAAGAATGGTAGAGGCACCCGGACCTGAAAAATAGGCTACATCAAATTGAATAGAAGTAAATTAATTTTTCTATGAAAGATTTACAGATATTGACAATGTAATGAAAATCATTTTGAAATAAAATATCAACATCATTGAATTTTTTTAAATTAGAGTATATGATAGAGAATAAAATTTCTGAAGAATAGAGGTATAAGAAGAGGACAAATCAAACCAAGTAAATGAATACAAAAGATGGTGGTAGACACTTAACCTTTAGGCTTGCTAAATTTTCGGGATTTGGTTGACACAACTCTTGAGGAGACAATATTTATCGGCGGAGATCCATATTTTTTTATACCTGCTGACAGATTAAGTGCTTCTTCAACAGGTAAATATCTCATTTTTCCGGTATGTACCTCCTTTTCCCAGTTAATATGTTGCCTCCGAGGAAACTTACTATGTTTCTTTGGTTGTACAATACTCTGACAAATCTTTGTAGAGGCATGTAACTTGGATCTCTTAAAATTCTCATTCTCTATTCCACGCGGTGAAAACATTACCCCCTTGCGGATATCACATTTTTCACAACACCAATTCACTGGTGCATCTTCCCAATTGCCCACAACGCAATATCTAAAAGAAGAGAAAAAGAAAAAAAATTAGAAAAGGAAAATGACTATGTATGCATAAAAGATACACATTATTTAAAAGAATTAAATGTCACAACATGCTAATGAAAGAATATATGCTACTAATATTTGCATTAAAACTAGTTCTACCCGTATGCCTGTAGCAGGAACTGGCAACCTACATATAAATGCTACTACTAATCAGATGCTTATAGCAAGAGCTAGCAACTTGCAATCTATGGCTACTTAAGCCTTTATAAATAAATTACCTTTTGAAACCTAAAAAATAAAACAATGTATCCTTTAGGTGGAACCCAATATTCAATACTATTAGGATCCGACAACAGTGAAAATTGCCAGAAAGATTAGACAACTTGAAGAAGTCCTTACTCCCCCTAAGAGGTATTATCACTTCAATTTAGGCTTTTAATTCTATTCCACTTTTCATTCCTATTTAAAATTCTAAAAAGGGGACAAAATTGGTAATCTAACCAGCAATTTCCTTCGAGAGAAGTAGCCCCTTGTGTGAAAAGATCAGTTTCTCCCTTAGAAATGGAGAGTCAACCAAAATAGAAGGGGTTTAGGATTAGGACAATGTTTGAAGTTTACAAAGAACATATATATATGCACAAGGTGATGAAGCAACTACGAATCAGAGAGTCATGACTTTCAGCTCACTTGACTGCCCTTTCATGTTAAAAAGAGAGAGAACTTACTGGTGCACGTCAACATTCTTACACCGATAGTAGGTAATAATTGCTTCCTGAATACCTAAATCACCGCAAACTTCACAATTTTTTTTCTGCAAGTTCATAAGAAAAGACAAGAAATTCAAAATCAACATTACCATATGAATAGAATGAAGAATGAGAAAACAAAATGTCATCAGTTACACAAAGGTAAATCATAATAAGCAAAATCATGTTGTCATCCCTCTTTTTCATCAGCTCACATGCTTATATATGTAATAAATCCACTTTTGCAACAAACACATATATAGTACATTCCAAGTATTATCCTTGACATCTTCTTTTGTACCGAAAATGAGGGTTTTTAGAACAACAAACACAACCTGTTGTAGTTAGAGCATAAACCTTGATGCACAAAATAAATCTATCCAGACTATTTTTTCCATCGAAAGCAATATGATCATATAATCTTTATCTTTGCAGCAAAACAAAAAAAATAAAAAAGCATAACCATAGTGCAATATGCATTGATGTTAAATTATTTTCAACCTAAAATTTTAACAAATCAGTAAGCTGACTTTGGAGTAAAGCAAACATCCTTAGTACTGAAAGAGCAACACAATATCCTAATATAGGGCAAGTATAGAGTAAACAAATTAGGACTTGGGACAATTGAATTGCACACAAAATAATTAGAAAAAAACACCTAACAAACAACAATGTATTGATTACTATTTCCTAATGGAGATAAAATCGAAGTTATTAATAGTTATAAGATGGTGATATATATATGTGTGTCTCTTAATGATATAGAGAATATTATTATAGATAACACTTGTACTGAACTCAAACTTCATATAAAAAGAAACCATACTAGACAAACTTACTTTAGGGTTGAGAACTTTAGAAGTTAATATTGCCTATTCGAAGTATGTGCAATAAGTTGGTGCCAATACAACTTATATTATTTATATTTGGGTTCACCTCATCACGAAAGTACTATTTCACATGTACTTACTTCTTTTTTGTCAAGTACTTCATCTTTTTTGTAATGCATGTATGGACTCTTAGGGCGGCACTGATCCTCGCTAGGCACGCTGCTAATTCCATTGGCTTGTGGTAAACCCTATTTATTATTGAGGCACTTTTGCTTATGAAGTAACATTTTTTATATTTTGGGTATAGTTAGGGACTTGTATCAGGTGTGATTTAGAAGTTCCATAAATATTATACTCATGTCATGTTTTATTTTGTAAAATTCTTAATCTTGCCCTGGATGGATTTTTATGATGTTATTGTTTTTTTCATTTTAAGTTTCTACTGAATGAATTACTTAATACTTTATGGGATGCTTTGCCTTTCTATTCTATGTACCTATCATGTTCATAAGTGGTATTAGAGAACAAAGATTTGTTGATGATCATATATATAATTAAGAGGCTATACATACATTAAATAAGTTATTTGTTTGTTCCAATTCCTGTTAAATTTCATATGTGTTAAATAAGTAAGTGATGAGAAAGAAATGGAAGGCTCGAGTACTGATGATATCGTCCATTGAGTAAGATTATGAACTGTTTGTTAGTAAGGAATGAGACTGAAGAATGAAATTGAAAGTGTAATGAGGGGCCTGTTGTCAAGGAGGAGACATATAACGATTCAGTCCGCTAGTGATATTGTTCGCTTTTGGGCCTAGACCCCCATGAATTTATAATGTGTCACTGTGGTGTCAATATATATATCTCTCCTGTGAAATTTTCTATTTGTGTAGATATTAAGTTCTACTCTGATGTTCCATATTATCCTTCATTTTAAGTGTTTAACACTCCTTTATTTTATTTGATAATCATAGTGTCTCAACCAACTTAAACAAGCTAAGTATCGAGTTTTATCCATCCTTCAGAAAGCTATTCAATAGAGTATTAATCTATATTAATTTATACACCTCTTTAAGCATTTTAATTAGCTAATACTCTATCAATTCGAACAATAAGAATATTTTGCAATAAATTCAATCTGATGAAACAACAATTATCATTTTTTTTATAATACACAATTTTGCCCGATATCCTTAAATTTCAACTCAAACTAGAAAAGACATTTTAAAAATGCTACATGGAAGATAAGTTTTAGCAACACTGATTCAAGTCATATAACCCCCTTTTAAAAGCTAAGTATCGAGTTTTATCCATCCTTTAAAAAGCTATTCAATAGAGTATTAATCTAAATTACTTTATACACCTCTTTAAGCATTTTAATTAGCTAATACTCTATCAATTTGAGCAATAAGGATATTTTGGATAGAAAATCAATTTGATGAAACGACAATTATCAAAAAAATTTATAATACACATTTTTGCCAGATATCCTTTAATTTCAACTCAAAATTAGAAAAAGACATTTTAAAAATGCTACACAAAATATAAGTTTTAGCAACACTGATTCAAGTCATACAACCACCCTCCCCCCCCCCCACCCAAAAAAAAAGAACAATTCTTTCAGACATTTTTAGGGAGAGGAAAAACACACTTTAAAAATAAAAACGGTTGCAGAATCGCATAAACATTAGCTATGAAAAAAATACAAATATTAGATGTTTTACCATGTTAGGCTGATGAATGTTGTTTGGTTCCTTTTGCATCGGAGAATGAGTGGCCATTTGAGTTCCACGGCGGCACACCAGCAAATAAAGAAAAAAGGTCTCAAACGGTCCTACTCAGCATACAACTTGTACGTTTTGCTATTATTTTCGGCTCACGTTTACTTGTTACATATGAATTTGAAATATTCAAACATAATTATTTTACTAGACTATCTCAATTAATTAGTGTTTAGTGGTGTATCAGATTTTAAAAAATAATTGGTCAATGAAGAATTAATGCTAAAATTAAGATATAGAAAAATGTAATTATTTTTCTTTATTTGTTAAAAGTGAAAAAATAAAATAAAAATTTACTTTTGAAATATTAAACAAATATAAACAAAGTGAAAACATAATAAACTTGGGGCAATGCTGCAGTAGGTCCCAAAAATTATAAAATAAAAGATGACTCATATTTTGACATTTTAGCTCTAAATATGAGGAATTTATGTACTCTATATGTTGGTATAAAATATTTGATTTATAAGATTAAGAAGTCAAAGCCAAAACTTCATTATGAGGGAAAAGTTAGGGTGTGTTTGGTATTAAGAAAATATACTCCACAAAAAATATTTTATTAAGAATTCATACGCGTAATTTTTCATATCAATGATTTCATGAAATGGTCCTCATATATCATCATAGTTGTCTGACTCAATAGTCGTTTTGTATCAAATTTGACCCATACGATCCTCATTCATATTTCAATCTCAGAGTTACGTGATCCACATCAATATATCATATTTCAATTTTCAATTCTTCACAACTCAACTCCACAACATCACATATGAGGAAATAACTCGGTCTTTAACAAATTATATTTGATCATGAATTTCAGTAGATACATAGGTAGAACATGTTGTTAGGTGTATAACTAGCACAAATGCATCAACAATGCATATATACAATGCCTAACTCATATCAAAACACGACATGAAAATCAAAGCTAAATCCAACATTTAAGTAATTTTCCTTTTACTAGTCTCTGTAAACGTGCATTGCACATTTGTCCCTTACCACATTATAAAATTTATACATAATTGACTTTATGTTCTTAGCTATTTATCGGATATTATTTTTGTAAATACGATAGATCTTATATATTGACTAATGTGTTTATATAAAAAGCTTATATTTGCGTTCACAAAAATAATAATAAAAAGATTATTTCAAATATAATTTGTTAGTCTAAAATATATTTTTATTATACTAAATATATGTTTATGTATATATACACAACCATATGTCAATATAGGAACTAATGGTATGTCAATAATGTGTAACATAAAATTTTAAAAAATTTACAAACTCAAACTAATCATACAAAGAATAATAAAGGGATGGTATGCCAAGTAAAGATTCATAGATAAAAAGACAAAATAAAAAAGACCTATGCATATATAGGATGGCTATTATGCGATGCAAGTGTGGGTTTAAGCTAATGCGGGATGGAGTGAAGCGAGTTAAAATCTTTACGAATTTTCCCCGTAACTATACCTCCCGCACTGCTTTTCATCCCTACATATCTAATTAAAATTATCACCTTTAGCAACACGTGAAAGACTAATAGTAAAGATTCACACAAAAAATAAAGAACAATTCATTTGGAGAAGGAAAGAATTAAAAGGAATTGTTGGTGTAGCAAAAAAAATCCGTAGAGAGAGAATACATATTTTAAAACACAAAAGAAATAAATAAAGAGAAAACGTCATAGAACTTTCATGTAAATTTCAAACATATTCTGCAGAAAAAAAAATGTTAGAGAAGAAAGGAAAGAAAAAAATGAAAAAACTACGAAAATGAAATTGTTTTTACCTTAATAAAGCATTGTTGGGAAATGAAAACCATTCTTAACCTTTGTATAGTTCATTTTTGATGATTTTTGAACTTTCTTTCCATATATCTAATAATTATAAATTAGTTTTTATTTTACTATTTAATACAACTTTTTAAAATCTACAATCTTTTTGTATTAAAAAATCTAAGTTGACTAAATTAATGGTTAAAGGCGAAATTAAATAATTTTTCAGTTATATGGAAGATGAAATGTGAGAAGTTTGATATTATAAATATAATATAGTTACATATAACTTTAGCAAGTAATAAAGTTAGGACATGAAAAGGTTGTGCAAACAAATTCTATAATTCATCATTAATATAATCTCAATTCCCACCTAACCACATTCTTTATTGCAAATTAGACATTTGATTAGATTTTGATTTTGTTATATTAATATTTTATTAAAAAATTAATTACATTTTAATTTATTATAGGGGCAAAATCCTAATTTAACTTTGAAGTTAGGAGCTTCCCAATTATAATAT